>NW_024068522.1:0-120027 GCF_009389715.1 Phoenix dactylifera | reverse complement strand
ACTGTTTTTGCATAAATGCTTTTAATATAATGGTTCTTTAAAATCATATATTATTTTAATTAAAAAATAAATTTTTGAAAATACTTTTTTTTCTCCATCGCGATCATCTTCTAAATATTTTTTTTGCATACTTTAGTCATTTTAATTTAAAAACCGTTAATTTTTTAACGGCATTAGATGACGTGTATATATACACAAAAATAAGAATAAAAAAAAGGTAGAATAACAAAACAAGTGCTTTATGAGGATATATATGTAAATATCAATTTTAAAAGAGTATTCATGCAAAATTCGATATTTAGAAGGATATTTATGCAAAAAAACCCAAAATTTAATTTTATATTATAATTATTCAAGATTGATATAATTCATACAAAAAGGAAGATATTTTGAGTTTCGATCATAATAGTTAAAAAATCGATGGAAAATAGCTTGCAGTAAGTAATACATATGAAACCTTGAGGGACTTCAAAGTTCAAACCCTGTTATCCTCAACAAGCTTGTTTGTACGCAGACTGAGCTGGCCCAAAATTAAATGTGCTAACTCAAGCTTATCAAGCTTAGCTTGATAACAAAACAACCCAAGCTTAAGCTAGGCTTACCAGCTTAACATATTCATAGTTTATGGAGGGTGACAACTAGTTGAGTTGTTCAGATGACTTGGTATTCGTTAAGTTAAACTAGTTCTTGGCTTGGCTCTATAATTGGAAAAATAGATCTTGGAACTGGTCATTTAAATTACAAACAAGCGCGCATACTAAATCTTGGCAGGTGCAGTCCATGGAGCTGATTTTTTTCTCTGCTTTTTCCCCTTTTCCCCACCTGACTTACTTTCTCACATGATTACATTTTTGAATACTGACTAAGGTCTTATGGAGCATCCACCTTAATATAGATAGCATTTAGCACAATTTTAGTTTTCAGTTTTCAATTTTTTTTCATTTTTTAAAATTAAAAAAAAATCTGAAACTTGTTTGATAGCTCCTTATGTTCAGGCAAATGAATGTTGCGGCCAGGGTAGTGATAGACAGCAATGGTGATCCCGGATCATTCTAGTTTTCAAAACTTACAGAACTGGACTTAGAGATGAGTTTTATTTAAAAAATGTAAAATAAGAACCGGGTTACTAAATGCTATTCTTATCTCCCTTTGTGTTTGATTTTAATTAAAAAAAAGAAAAAAGAAAATTATGAACATGCCAAATAGGGCCATGGCAACAAGCCATTTCAAAGACAAAAATCATATCAAATCCGCGCCATCATGTGAACAATTCATTGTGAAAATATATTAAGCCAACCTAAAGGGAGTATCGATTACCAACATCCACAGACTTGGGATGAGGGTTACCGAAGTTGGATCAATCAACAACTTCACCTTTTTCAGATGCAGGTTACTCTCAGAATAATGACCATTGACACCATGATTGAATCATGAGGATACCTGTGGCAAATAGTGTTCCCAAGACTAAAGAGTCCAGTGCCTCTGTTGAAGCATCTTCCAACCGAAACATCACCACAGGAGGTTGCACATAATCAACTTGAAACGATTCCTCCTCACCAATCAGTTAGCTTTCCACCCAGAAAAGTGGGAGAAATGCATGCATCTCTAAATTGACAGAGCTGTTCTTACTCACTCTGTGATAAAAAAAAAATCGTGTGTTCTGCAAAGACCTTAATAATAACCTGTGAAAGTGTATTTGTGGCAAACCATCCTGTCAGCCATTAGATCATAGCATAAAACTGTGCAAGGGCAGAGAAATGAAAGGATGTGGAGATGAAGTTAGTCTGTAAAAGGGTTGCTGCAAGAACTTTACAGCATTTTACCAAGAATTGGACTAGACTATTTTACTGCAATCAGAATACATCTTGATCTGTTTGATCAAAGAAGGGGCAGGATTAAAAAAGGTCAGATTTGCTATTCTTTCGTGGCGTTTCTATACATAAGTGTTAGCCTTTGAGTTTTTAGTAGAGAACGTTTCTCCTACACCTGCAAAGAAGCAAATGTCTTTCAGGCAAAGAGCAATTCGGTACTTGAGACAATACCAGAGTGATGGATGACTCTCTTCTCCTGTTCTTCTATGACTGGAGATCAAGAACAGCTTCACCTGCAAGGCAGTAGAGTGTCGTGCAACTTTATGCTGATGCAGCACTGATCATGCAAGGACAAAAGTTTTTTTGTGAAAAAAAGGCGGGTGTTGAAATGGCCGGTAACTAATTTATGACAACTTGAATAATGTCAACTAGGGGAACTGCTGAATGCTTCCCTGCAATGACAGTCTTAGCATCAGCAGTTCATCTTTGCAGGTGCTCGCCAGACCAGATGGAACTTTGATTCTCCTTGTTCAATAAGCAGCATGAAAGCAAATTCTTCTCTTTATATTAATTACTGGTGAATGTATATAGAACTCTTAAGCCATTTAAATCAACCCATAACCATTCATCCTTGTCCCATCTATTTGAATCAGCTTTATTGAAGCTCATCTGCCCAGCAATCCTGTTAAGGCTGCATAAAATACATAAAATGTTATTTTTAGCTTTTCCATATCCTTTTTGGCAACCTCTATCCATGTCATCTTAGATCCCCTCCAATATCCTTCAACAAAAATTAAATTGCCCTTCCTTAATTACTAAAGCCCCTTGATCTTTGTTATGCATGCTCGTACTTATCAATTGATTCTCTGTCACTTTGTCCTTAATTTGTGCAATTCCTACAAGTCATCTAATGCCTTTCTCATTTTAGGGTACAACTTTTTCCATATAACCATCTCAGTGTTCCCATTTCTTATACCATCTAAACATGCTCGACTCCCAAAAATAGCACCGACAACATGGAGCGACAAAAGAGAACGAGATAGCTATATTTCTATCATTACAGTGCAAATGGCATCACTTAAACAAACATTCATAACTAAGAATCACATAGCTAACATACGTTGTTTCATGATTGGATATTGCTAAGATAATCCTACAAAATCAGTTCCAAGAGCAGCATAAAAATCTATTAAGAGCCAATAAAGAATAAGATTTTTCTCTAGCATAAATTGTCCAGCATTTGACCAGTACATAAGACCCACCATCTCTCAACAGGGATTGTCACCTAACCCTGAAGCTAATGTGTGGGAAGATCATTCAACTTTCTAAAGCCATTCATGTTCTTGCGACTAAAGAATATTCAGAAGGACCAAGTGAGCAATGTACTCCCTAAATAGTAGGAGAACTTTCTGAAATTAAAGCAATGAATTCAGTTAATTATTTATTTTTAAAGATATCCACCTACAGATACACACATAGAATTGCATAAAATACAGTTCTGTAATTACTATTATATAGCTCTTATTTACTAATAGCATTCATAATGAAGGTGACTAATGCAGACATAATTCTGCAACAAGTAAGAAATGAAAATGATTAATGACAACATATAATGCTGCAACAAGTAACAAAAGTATGTGGGGACTCAATATTTACCATGCATTCTTTTGACAAAGCGCTCAAATTCTAGGAAGTTGTGTCTCTCCATGAGATCTGGACTTAGCCTGAGGTAGGTAAATGCTGATAAGTGTCTTGCATCTGGATCATTCATTGGCTTGGAATTCTCCAGAATTTTGTTGTATCCATCTCTATCATGGCAGGGAAGAGCATTCTCACTAGCCACTGGTATACAAACATCCCAAGCAGCATTCAACACCTGATGATGGAACAGATTATGATTTCAATCACTGGTTTGCAGCCATTTATTTTTCTACAGTATGTAGCACATCTATAATGCAGATGATTACTACATGAAACTATTATTTTTGTTCTAGCAATAAACAAAGAACTCTTTAGGCTTTATGCGACTAACAAACCATCTTAGCCCCCTCCTTCCCAACTTTCCCACCACAAACACACTAAAAGAAATAAGAGTGACACCTTAAAACCACAGAGATCCTCCAATATTGGGAACCAATTGTTATTTAGAAAACAATAAGATGTCACACAGAGAGTTTTTTTTTTTTTTGAGCATCAAACTATTCTAGCTGTCTGCCATGAAAATCACATACCCACAGAAATAGCCCAACAGCAGGAATAATCATTCCCGAATCATATAGATTTGTGTTTGCTAATTGAATGAGACAAATGTGGAGGGATGTTCATATTAAACCAGCTAAATAAAGAATAACTCAAATATTATTGTTACTCCAAAAGCAACCAACAATCTAAATCTTCACACTAAATAATCAGAATCACAAATCTACTACCCCAGCTTTGCTTTTTTTATGTGTTTTGTTCTTAGTTTTTGTCTGTAACCAAAGCATACATAACCAATTAGAATGACAACTATATTCCTCCAAGTTAGTTTTTATTACACATTACCTGCCAAACCAAACCCTCTGGATCTGCTAATGCCTCTGGGAATTCCTCGTGTTGATCCAGAGTCCGCAACTCAACACATGTAAAGTTTAAAGCAGCACCATGCTTCTTCAACATTGATGCGATGGAAGCATAGCCATCACGATTGCAAGGGTTGTAAAACCCGGCAGTCAGTTCAGCTGCATGGCTTGCTGTTTTGTACCACCAATGGATACCTGATATCTGTTCCAACAAGCATAGAGCAGATGCCAAGGGATTGGTGTTATACAAACATCTTCCTGGTTTCATCTTAAAATCTGCAAAGATACTGCTGAAAAACGATTGCAATATCGCAATAACTTGATACATGTGACTGGGTAGAAAAGCTCAGAATTCAGGCAGAAATCAACTAAAGCATTTAAAATGTTTACAAACTAGTAACTCCAAAACAACTGCAATATCGCAACAAATTGATACATGTGATGAGTACAGAAGCTCAAAACCCAGGGAGAAATCGATTGATGCATTTAAAATTTTTACAAGAGCATTAGTAACTACAGAGCATGGTGAGGAATGAGAAGTCGGCAAAATTCTGCAGAAATCCTATACAATTTGAATATTATAGGTATTTATTTGTTAGGAGGATAGAAAAATAAGTGACTATCTAAAAGAAGAAATGTACCCAAACAATGGTTTGAGTTAGAATAAGAACTTATTATTGGAAATATACCAAATAACATCGAAGTGCACCAAAATTACATTCGAAGCAAAACTAAAAATTATATGATGGAAAGCAGGAAACTCCGCTCCTCAGCAAGTAAAATTGTATATTACTTATGCCAACAGCAAATGTGGATAATATGTTGAATCCCATTCAAGAGAAAGGCAATGAGAATTCTTGAATAGAACCAATTATCTTAAAGAAACATAAGGAAAAATATAATCAATATATGAAAGAAAGCAAACAGAATTCGCCCTTACCTTTGCAGCAATGCATGTGCCCTCAAAAGCTAATTTGGCCAGGGATAGTACACGATCAGCATGATCAACTAAGACTTGAGAATACCAATTAAGGAAGAATCTACCATAATAACTATCATAGTCTCCTCCATCACAAAAGAATCCAGTTTCATGTGGCCGTGAATTATAAAAGCCTGCATTCCCCGGTCCTCTTGCCCAAAAAGAGTGCCCCCTTGCTTCTGCTGCCTTTCTCAGACTCTTCATTAGATATTGATCATAACACTACAAAGTTATACTTCCCTTAGTGGTCAAGTTGAAATTATATAACAAAAGATGAACTAAGTGACTAGTAAATACACTAAAAGATGCCTATGTACTAAGGAGGCAAACTATGTCAATTTAGATTTTGCCGACAAAATGGCTGTTGAAAAGCACGAGTCTTACAAAGGAATCAAAACGTGAAATGTGGATTCAAATTCTATCCTGACATGCTACGATACATACAATTCTATGCAGAATATCAAGTAAGTGACCTGTAATTTTTGTGTCAAAGGCAGGAAAGTATATATTTTGCCTATATAGGCACAGCCATAGCAAGCATTATAGTCCTTCCAATCAACTGCTTATGATGCTTAGCAAGTGATCTATTCATATGCACCTCTATACCATCACTTTTACATGCAAGGGTGCTATGTCTGCTGGTCGGTTGTTGACTGCATCATCCCAGCTATATACCAATGCATCAATGTGATGTGCTTATAAGAAGAAAATTCTAGTACAACAAAGGAATAGCATGCCTTCTACATTGAGAGTACTAGTGTTTTGTATCCTTGCTTCGTGGAATGCTCAACATTCTAGAATCATAATCATTTGTGAAATGCGAAAGTGGCAGGTGAAAACTTGATTACCTGGAATTCCCCAATACCAGGATATCTCCAGCCATGCTTCACTGGGTAAGATGGATAACGTAGCTCCCCACAGGGACCTAATCCAACTTCAATCTCAGAGATAATACCATCTTCAAAAAACTCATCAAACTCTACTCGAAAGCTTCTCATGTAGTCAAAGTAAACCTATAACAAATTCATGGAAACATCAGGCAAGGGAAATAAATTTTATGCAAAACAAATTGAACAATATATTTCCTATCTTAAAATGAGAAATAATGTTTGCACAAAAGCTTCCTGCTAATCAATTATCTAAATGATATCTGTACTGTATTAAAAAAACAGGAATTTTAAATATGTGTCATAAACAATTCCTTCCCAATTTTCCAAAATACCCTCCTTTCAATCATAAGATAAGTATACAAAGAAGTTTTCCAATATAGCTTGGATGATGAACAATGAAAGGAATACGTTTTACCAAAGAATGTAAGCATAAAGTAGTCCATAACAAGGCCTAACGAAACAGAACCAGCATATCAAGGGAATGGAATGAGACCTCTCATAGTTTCTAAATATAGCATAGACTTTAAATTATCTTTTATTATTTTGATTTCGGGCATCCAGTTTTATTTCTTAACATGAATTTCATGTCCCCAGTTTGCTAGTAGAAGACAAGATCAGATGTAAATGCAATCAGAAAGTTCATCAGATGTGGCACTTTCTAAACTAGTTTCATTAAAAATAAATCCGATCTTAAAATATTGGTAGTTAGCATGTGTAAATGCAAAATAGTCTTTCAGTATTTATTGGATAGATCACTGCCTTTTAAGACCTTTGACTCCGTTAAGATAAAACTTTTAATTAAAACATCTTCAATACCTCTTTTATAATCTGCAAGAAAACCTTTGTATTCTTCACACTTTTCTGTCGTGCATATGCTTGTTACACGTTGATTTCAATTTATAGTAGTTGTGGGGTTTTGACAGACATCCACAGTAAATCAAATAAAAACTTCTTCTCAACAAGGTATTCAGAGAAGAGATATAACATAAACAAGTATGTCTAAAGAATAGACAATAACAAAATTTCATGTTGTAGAGAAAATCTTCAATCACCAGAATGAGAATTAACAGACATGTGTTCTTTCATGAATTTGAGAACAAACAAGCAGCCTATACCTCAAGTGCTGTGCGGCCTCTTAATACTCTTTCCTTGTCAATCCCCATGAAAGGCATTCAGGATTTCGTCTCCTTCTCCATCTGTTGAAAAAAATGTCTGGATTGCTTCTACCAATTTCTGCTACCCAATGTGGCAAAGGAATACAGACATCGTCACCTATATTGCCTCCACATTCATGAAATGACATGACCACCTTACAATTGCAAGCAGGAGTATATCAGCAATCTATCAAAACTTCCAGAAGTACAGTTATGATAGAAAAAACAGTCCAAGCAAAAAATGATAAGCAACTTTTACTGCTTAAAGGGAAAAAAATAAAAAGGAAAAAATACTAGTTATGTGGGGACTCCTTTGTCAACATGTAACTCCAAAAGCAATACTTCCCTTTCCTTCATGAAAAGGGGGGGAAATCATAAGAATAAAGGCTTCAAAAGCTTTGTGCATGTTGAACCGTGCATGTACTAGTTCCCTGTTGATTCCATCAACCAGATTCAGGATGCAACCTGCCCACTGGCCCCAGTAGAATATAGATAGTATGTGCTCCAATTATTTGGTTATTAGATACATCAATTAAGTATTGCGTGCATTGAAATGACCACAGTGTTCTTCTATTAGTATCAATACTCAAGTTTTAACACCATTACTTTTGGGGATAGAAGTTATTTAGTTTACAAAGGAGAGTTACAACTATGTAATCTGCAGGGCAAAGGTGATATATGGCCTTAAATAATACATTCACATCTCTATAAAATATTTAGAATAAGTACTCAGCAAAGGAATTCACCCGATGCAGCAACGGCAATTCATTGGACCCTGTGCTGCATTACGTGTGTAGGAATCTCACCTGCAGTTTAAGCTTCAGTTTCTCGTACAATCTGAAAAAGCTTCTTATAACCATGCAATTGTAATCTTGTGGCGCATGTGCTTCCACTATTCCCCACCAACAATCAACCATGACACCATCAACATTGACAGATTTTAATATTCTCAACTGCTTTATTATACTGTCTGGTCAACCAACTCGCACTTCATGTTGACGATACCAAGCTGTCATTCCATCAAAGCCAATATAAAATCAGAGAACAAATATTGTACAAATAAAAAATTTAAGTTCTAATGTTTAGATCTAACTCTGACAATAACAACCTATAATAGAAACCTATCCTTAAATTCACGAAGGTAGGAGCAGACAGTGATGAGAGTGCAGTTGTAGCAGCATAACAGTCACTCTATAAAAGTTTTATTAAAACAACTCACAGGGAGCATCACATAAACCGGAACATAAGGGGTTCCCGCAAATCACGCTCTGGCATTCTCTGAGCTGAAGTTATGTCAGTACCTGCAATACAAGTACCACCCTATGTAACCAACAAATGAGTCTGCTATAGCAAAACTAAGACAAAAAAAAAAAAAAGATGATGTCAGAAGCAACAGACTATAGAGGAAGAGAACTGTTCAGGTACCGTCAAACAGTTATCATAAGAAAAAATAACAAAATCAGTTCTTAAAAAATGGAAAGGTGTATCCTCGCATCATAATCCACATGCAAGAAGAAGACCACAACATAATGACAATGAAAAGCCTGATATTTTATACAGCATTGTTACCACAGTCTTAGTCAAAGTGTAGGTTAGGTGCCAAAGAAATGAGAGGCCAGCACAGCGAGTTACTTGAAGACCCAGGCAGAGCCATAGGCTCTAGACTCTCTATGCCCAGTCCAAGCTTCATCTTTTTTTACACAAACTGCTATGTTTCCTCAAGAACCTTACTAGAATGTGTGTAAACTCAGATATCATTTTTATTCGGGGGTTTGTTTATTAATTAGACGAAAATGCCAAACTCATCCATTGATGGTTCATAA
This sequence comes from Phoenix dactylifera, assembly GCF_009389715.1. Taxonomy (NCBI): domain Eukaryota; kingdom Viridiplantae; phylum Streptophyta; class Magnoliopsida; order Arecales; family Arecaceae; genus Phoenix; species Phoenix dactylifera. The sequence goes on along the minus strand of NW_024068522.1, from coordinate 110,809 downwards.
AACTATGAGCTGAAGCAGTTTAGGGGAAAGAAAGCATTTTCATTCTGTTTTACAGTATCAGATGATATCATGTTTCAGTTTCTATGCTAGAAGTAGCACTTCTACATGATGTAGGATTGTACTGGTTGTCAAAATTACTATTGTCATCAATGGAAGAGTTAAAGAATACTTTGCAGCAGGCTTCTAGTATAGACATTGTTATTAAAGGCATGTTGCTTAGTAATTCTAATTGCTTGTACTGTAATAACATGCAATAAAAGGCCAGACTATCAAAGTATCAAAATTCAAATCAGTACTATACTGGATCAAAGTATTATCCATATTCCTTTCAGGCCTACAACTTAATGAATCTTAAAAAATCTACTTCTGACATTCGGGTCATGGAATTAGACCCAGACGTTATAAAAAAAAATCTGAAACATATTAAACATTAGGTATCAACAGTTATCAAAATAATGAGAGAAAGAAACAACTCAAACTCTAGAAGGTCAAAGAATTCCAGTACCAAACTATTTGGCATCAGCCGTTTAAGTTTGACATTGTTATTGGTGTCAATCACTATCAAATAAATATGACCATCGGAGCATTGTTAAGAGATTAGATTTTCATCAACATCCTTACCAGTATCAGTGAATTTCTAAAATCCGTATCAGTCACATCGAGCAATTATATATATGTTAAAAAATACAAAAAAAAAAAGAACGTTTCAAATTTGTAGCATTAGATTATATAGAGTAGCGTAGCATCTTATCACCACTATGACCGAACCTCAGTTCAACATTACATGAACATTGCAGCACGACCAGATCACTGAAGACAACTACCTGCTTTCCGTCGACTCCGTCGGTGCAGCTGGCGGCGAGGGGCGAGCTCTCGACCATCCTCTCTCTGTGGCCTCCCATCATGACGGCCGTGCCGGGGCCTGCCGTCGTAGGGGGGCGGTGGAGGGCCGTGAAGACGCCCTTCAGCGGGCGGTACTCCACGGAGCGGAGCCCACCACAGGGGAGACTCCCCGGAGCGGCTGGGATCTGAGCTGGCGCCATCGGACGACGTCGCCGGTGGGGCCTGGAGAAGACGAGCGGAGACGAAGAAGCCCATTGGGACCCCCTCGTTTAGCTCAACAAACTCCAACTCACAAAAGGACTACAGAAAATTAACTCGGTAGGAAATCGCAAATGGTTGTTCCGAATTGAATCGAGAGGTGCTCGCCAATCGAGATTTATTTTATGATTATTTTTTTTAAAACCGGGCAACATTGTTCTCAGGTGGAATCAAAAGAGAGAGTTTCTGCCAGGAGTGATCGCAGCCGTCCCATCCGTATAGCAGTAAATTTGGACGCCTTGCTTAGTAGATGATCTAAGCGTCGGATTCCAATAATTGGACGTCAGTGATCCAGCTCGCAAATAGGATCAAGACAACCCACGGCACGTCTAGCAAACGGCCGTTGCCAACTTCCATGCGAAATAATAATAAACAACTGTGGCATTTCAATACTATAGGTCCCAACGAAAAAAAAAACAAACATAACGCAACATAATCCAAAGAACACATGACCAGAAGGGGAACGGAAACCCAAAGGCTAGACCAATCCATTAGATTAGAGCCAATCGAAGAAAATATCGACGGGACGGGACGGGACGGGAACGGAGTCCATAATTTGGGAAACGTTTCGCAGGCGAAATCCAACGGCAAGAAGTCCTTGATACGTTTCTTGTTCCCTTTCATCCATCAATTTTTCTCATTCGCCGAGGAAAATTAATAAAAGGAAAAAGAAAATCCCGAGAGAAAACCGAGAGGGCCAATGAGAGAAGGGCAACAGAAAATAGGAGAGAGAGAGAGAGAGAGAGAGAGAGATGGAAACCTGGGGAGAAGAGGAGGCGGAGGAGCGAGAGGGGAAGGTGGTGCCGTCGGGGAGCACCACCCAACCGGCTTCCCTTGCGAGGGCGGCGATGACCTCGTTGATGTCAGCCCGCGCCCGGAGGTTGTAGTTCCCGTGCCGCCGGAGCCCTGACAGGATCCTCGCAGTGATCGCCCGCCGGTGCCGCTCCCTAAGCTTCGTCCTTTCCTTCTCCTCCTTCGGCCCGCGGCCGCCTCATCATCCCCCCTTGCATCATCCCCTCCCCCCCACCGCTGCCGCCGCCGATCCCCCCCGGTTGCTCGAAGTACCTGCCCCCATCTCCTCCCCTGCCGGCGTCCCTGCCATCCCCATCACCGCTGCGCCGCCGCTGCCGCTTCCCCCTTCCTCCTCGTCGTCCTCCTCCTTCACCTCCATCTCCATCTCCTCCTCGTCCTCCTCCTCGCTGGTCCCTCCCAGCTTCTCCATCTCCTGAGCCATCCCCTTCGCGTGACCCCTTTTTTCCGGTACTACAGCCCTAGCCCTTTCTCCCACGCCTTTTACATTTCTAGGTACGTCCGTCCTTTCCAGAGTAATTCAGGTCGAAAAAGCTCCGATTCCCTTTCCTCCGATCGAAACCCAAGAGCGAAAGAAGGATTGAATCTTAAATGGACAAAAAGGGGGTACGAGTTGAGATCTCGCTCCTCTCCTCGAAAGGCCCCTCCTTTCCGGACCTCCGGCGAGGTTCCGAGGCGGTGCTCCGGCCTTCTCCGGCGATCCGGGCGGGCGGCAAGAGGGGACCCGGATCAGAGTGACTGCTGGCCCGGAAGCGACCCTCCGACGAGGTCCTGGGCGGAGATTGAGCAGGATGGGCGTCGCCGGGGAGTTCCTCCGCCGGCGGTCCGGCGGTGTCGATTGTGGGGCTAAGGGTCTCTAGGGTTTCGCTCGTGTGCGGCCGCGTGTTGGGGTTTATGTTTAGCACGCCTGGGGCGAGGGAGGAAGGGTGGGGATCCGACGGCCCAGAACGGGACACGTGCAGCACGTGCGGACGGCACGGATGGGTCGCGTTGGGCGTCATGGGGTGTTTGGTGACTTCCTCCTTCCCGGTGGGCCGGGGCACGCTTCCGTGATTCCAGTTCACGCCATTTTCTCGCCCCACCCTACTAACCGCGGCAGGGGTGGAAGGCGTGACTCCCTTGGGCTTCATAAATTTATTTATTTAATATAATTTTAAAAAAATTGGTACAACGGCTGATAAGCGCACCTCGCAGAATCAAAAGAAAGAAAATGATAAAGCAATGGAGGACCGACTTTATGTTTAGAAAACCTCTCAGAAGTGCTAGGCAGTGATCCAATCAGCGGTCTTGTTTATCTTTTCGATATACATGCATAGTTTAGAAGATGCTATAGTCTTTTGCCATCCAACGGTTATTGCAAAGTAGAGGATAAAAAAAAAAATTAGAAAAATCTACTTGAGGACTATGGACATTATTACTACTTTTATGGTAGTGTGGTCCTCTTCCGAAGATGGTGCGCGGTCGCTAAAATAATCAGCTCAACGCTCATGGGGCGGCAGGGAGTCCCAAAGTAAAGCTTCTTTGTTTATATAAAGCTAAGGATTTGAACGTTACCGGACTAGGGAAAATAAAATGAAGCAATAGGTTGATAGCTAGACTGGAGTGCAGAGAATGTTTCAAAAAGAGGGCAGAAAACTGAAAGAAGTCCCCACTGGCTATTTTCTAACATCAGGTTTAGTAAAGGAAATGTTTGTCTAAATCTACGTGCCGAGGATGTGAACAGGTGAATTACATCTTATTCCCAGCATGCGTTGAACTTTAATATGAACTGCTTGCTAGGGTATTAGATTCATTTTGACTTAGATTTTGGAGGGTTGTTAGATAATTTATGATGCTCTTGAAAGAAAATAGGTTTTATACTAATTTATTTATGGAATGGAGGCAGACGTTGATAGGTTTCTAGATGATGCATTTCAAATGTTTGATAAATAATTAGACTAATGATGCATCCATTGATGGTGATGTACTTCATCCAAAGCTTATGCAAATGAATCATGTGAAGAATCTGATGCGAGAGAATTTTATTTGGGAAGAAATAAGTGATGGTGGACCATCGCGTGATGTCTAGGGAATTGGGGGGAAAAAATAAAAAAAGAGTAATTGAAAAAATTCACGCACCCTTTTTTTTTTCTTTTGCTTAGATTCTCCTCCGACTTGTCCCAGCCATGACACTTTTATGTTTTAAAGGACTCGTTGACGCAAACTGGTCTTCCATTTTTCGAAAGCAACAGGTCTTGCTTTTAAATTTTCGTTTTCCACATTGCAACCAAGCCGGGGGTATGCCACATCATCTAGGGAATATTAGGAAAGTTAGCTAAATTTCGTTTTAGAAAATTATATATCATCATCAAGGCACAAAGATCTAAGCTTTGGAAGCATAGGATAAAAGGGAGACCATGTATTCAGGAACCATCGTCAGAAACGCATAAATTTATAGCCTGTACATAGTAGTATGCTATAGATTAATCCATAGACATGTATCATTTTGTCATTATGAAATCATGCTTTAGACACAAAAATGCAAATGAGGCAGCATCTATTTGGGCTTGATTTTGTATTGCATTGGATTGGTTTGCAGACGTCCCTACTGAAGATTTTTTACTTGACCTAAGTTTTGCCTAATATATTATAATTAAAATATATTATATTACTCTAATTACTAAAAAATAAAATTAAAAATATTTATTTTTGGAGAGAGAGAGGGAGGGAGATCCACCATGATTCCTATAATTATCAAGGCCCACAGTTTTATAGATGCACCGTCAAAGGGAATCCGGAAAATGGTGGGTGGAATATGGAGCTTATTCGCAGGGCATTTGGCGAGAATTTGGCTGAGAGGGTGTGAACAATCGTAGTATTGGGTAATCATACTCAGGACAGATTAACTGGGGGGCCATCGTATAGCAGCACGGTCAGGATGAGGGATCTTTACAACATATATCGAGGAGCGGCTTCGGCTAACCAAGATGGGGAATAGGTATGGAAAATTGGTGCTCATCCCAAAGTAGCCTTGTTTCTAGGAAAAGTGGCGTGGAATAGGATTCCATGTCGGGCTATCTTTGCAAGTCAAGGTCTCCAAATTCAGCCGAACTGTGGGAGCTACCTAGGGACGACTGAGACTGTGGCCCATGTTTTATTTCAGTACCTAAGGGCGCAACAAGTGTGGAGCTTGGCTAGTCAGAGTATGCTAGCGGTCAGAGCCGGCTCAATTCTTAGGCGACTGAGGCGGTCGTCTAAGGCTCCGGCCCAAAGAAGGCCCACCGCAAATAGAGCTATCTAAGGAATGGTAGGAGATTGGCCACGAAAAGGGTGGGCATCAAAGTTAATACCTACCTCATGCCTTCAAGACGTGAGAAGGGAAAATGTCGTCATCCCATCGCAGCTAGGAACAGAAGATTAAACACTAAATGAAGGGAAAGGCAATATCTTTTCTCTTCTTCCTTCGTTGTTATAAGGAAAGGCGAGTCCTTTCCTATTCCTTCTTCGTCGTTCTCTGTTGCTTCTCGCTCAAGCTTCTTATAGAAGCGTGACCAGAGCTGCCTTTAGGCATAACAACAAAAGACATCATCTCACTCCCACTATTGGCAGTGGCAGCAGCATGAGAAGAGGAGGGAAGAGTCAAGAGAGGAGAGAAGCCAACAAACGAAACCACATCGTATTACATGTGCTTGTCGCCCATGTGAATCGAAGAACAGAGGATAGAGAGAGCGTTCGGCAATGGAAAAGCGACACCCTTAATTTCTCTTTGTTATTGAAAAAATTTAAAGAGGAGAGAAAAGCAACACCCAAGATCCCGAGCAGCCTCAGGTTCGGCCTTACCTTTGTCCTCTCCAACTCCACTTCGCCGCCCGATGTCTTTCCCGGCTAGTACTTTGGCCTCTTCTCCAACTCTACCCCTCAGTCTCCAGCACTACTTTTCATTATCGAGTTCGACACCGCTTTTCGAGATTTGAGTTCATTTGTCTTGATTAAGTTTTATCATTTTTAACTCTTTTATATTTTGGTTTATTTGTAGTGATTGTCTTAATTGCTTTGTTTGATACTATTATTTTTAGATTCAAATGTCTAATAGAAAATATGAATGTGGGTATGAAAAATTCAAAAAGAAAAGAAAAATTGAAAAACTAATTCAATCTCAAAAAAATGCTCTAGAAAGATTTGTTGGATTTGTTGTCACAAACAAATAAAATAGTATATCAAGTTCAAATCAGAAATTAGTAACAAAACAAGCACCCAAAATAGAGTTAGAAGATGACATAAAAGAACAAAACAAAATGAGATTGACAACCAGATTTATAATAGTATTCAAACATCTACTGAAACAATCTCTAGTAAAGAACACAATGAGATATTTATTAATGGAAAGAGGTCTAATTAGATATTATGATCTTTATTTTTCTAGGAATGAAAACAATGGATACTTCTCTACGATACATTATATTCGAAGTTATCTAATGGTGAAAAACATGATAGAAGTGGTTAGTATATTCGAAGGATTTGGATAGGGTAATTGTTTTTGTTGTAAATTATTTTATTCAAAGCCTAGCACGAGTTACTTAATCAATGAAGGAACTAGGGATTGAAAAAAACTAGGTATTAAGCTCAAAAGTCATGAAACAACTAATGAACATATTATTAGCATGAATAAGTAGATTGATTTAGAAGTGAGATTATTGAAAAATAAGACAATTAACAAAAGTCTCTAAGAACAAATAAACCAAGAGAAGGATCATTGGAAAAAAGTACTATTGAGAATTATTTTTGTTGGGAAAAACCTTGCAAAAAATAATTTAGTATTTCAGAGAAAGAATGAAAAGATCTACTAATGCAATAACAAAATTTTTTTAAATCTTATTGAAATGATTGCAGAATTTGATCCAGTAATGCAAGAACATGTTCAACGCATTCAATATGGTGAAATTCACAATCATTATTTAGGTCATAACGTTCAAAATGAATTGATTCAAATATTAGCATATAAAATTAAAACTATAATAATTAAAAAGATTAAAAAAGTAAAATACTTTTTTATAGTACTTGATTGCACTCCTGATGCAAGCTATCAAGAATAAATGACCCTAGTTTTAATATGTGTAAATACTGTAACAAGTCCAGTAAAAGTAAAAGAATATTTTTTAGAATTTTTAGAAGTAGATGATACCTCACCTTTTTAGTGAACTTATAAATATAATAGAAAAATATAAATTTGAGGTTAATGATATAAGAGGACAAGAGTATGACAACATGTCTAATATGAAAGAAAAACATCAAGGTATACAAAAAAGATTATTGGATATAAATGCTAGAACATTTTACACACCATGTAGATGTCCTAACTTAAATTTAGTATTGTGTGATGTTGCTAACTCCTATCCTAAGGCTATATATTTTTTTAAGTGATACAATGAATTTATACTTTTTTTTCTACGATTAGATGAAAAAATTTACAAGATAATGTATCCACATTGACTCTTAAATTCTTATCACAGACACGTTGGAAAAGTCATATCGAAAGCAATTAAATACTAAGCTCCTAAAATAAAAGATGCCTTTGTTCAATTAGCAGAAACTAAAAAATACCCTAAAACAAAGAGTGAAACCATATACTCAGCTACATATAAGATTGAGAATTTTGAATTTTTATTGGGCATGAATATTTGGTATGATATATTGTTTGTTGTTAACTCAGTTAGTAAGAACTTACAATATGAAGACATGCATATTGATGTTGTTATAAATCAATTAAAATATTTTCTTTCTTATTTGAAAAGTTATAAAAAAAATGGATTCATATCTGCTTTGATTTTATCTAAAAAAATTGCAAATGAAATGGAAATAGAACCTACATTTCGTGAAAAACGTGTGATCTATAAAAGAAAATAATTTGATGAAAATAGTGATGATGAGATAGCAAGATCAGCTGAAGAATCTTTTAGAATTGATTATGTTACGGGGGAACTAAGCCGCCATGCTCCACGTGACCGGCACGCGCGCCCATGAAGACTACGGCTGTCCTTTGATCCAGCAATCCGACCCCGAGTCGGACATCTTCGGCTCCACAGCCCGACCTCGAGTCGGACATCTTCGGCTTCGCAGCCCGACCCCGAGTCGGCTGCCCCTTAATCTAGCAATCCGACCCCAAGTCGGATATCCTCAGCACCGCAGCCCGACCCCGAGTCGGCTGCCCCCTGATCCAGCACTCCGACCCCGAGTCGGAGATCTCTTGATAACGACAGGCTGCTTCCCAGAGGCACGCCGAGGCCTCCTGCTCCACTACTCCCTGCAACGGCTGTATCCGACGCAGTTCCACGATCTCCTGTATCAGCCGTACAAAGCGGAACTCCACTACGCCCTGTCATGGCCGTACCCAGCGCTGCTCCACGACGCCCTGTAACGGCCATGTCAGTGGCCACTCCATCGCGCCCCACGATGACAAACCCCCCTGAGAGACCCCCCAGCCAGGTATATATGCGGCTGGGGGGAGAAGGGGGGGTAAGCAATATCTTCCAGAGCACTCTCTTGCTTGCTATTATCATTTCTCCTCCTCCTCCAATCTCCTCTGACTTGATCGTCGGAGGGCCCCCACTACCCCAGTGGTGGTGCGAGGCTTGCTCGCAGGTTTTCCGGTGGAAGGTGGAGCGTAACCAACACCAACCAAGACAACTCAGACGGAACCCCGTCCACACCGCTGTGTCAATCGTTCTCGGTTTGGACAACCAGCAACAGTTGGCGCTAGAGGAAGGGCCTGATCTCAGAGCGATCGTAATGGCACGGCGAGGTGGTCGTGGAGCTTCCAATGCCTCCGGTCGCGGGGCCTCTCGCGCCTCCGGCCGGGAGGCCGCTGCGTCTCCAACACATTCTCAGCAACACTCAACCGTTCCACCCCCGATTCAGATGGTCGAAGCCGCTCAGTTCGACCAGTTAGCCCAGCAGGTCCGCACCCTCGCGGAGGCAGTGCAGAACCTGCAGGGTGTGATGTCTCGGGCGCCGCAGCGGGCCCAGGAGCCGCTGCTCCCTGAGCGCTCACCTGTCCTCCTTAACCCGCGCTCCTTCCTCTCCCATGGGGAGGAGCGCCGGCGCGAGGAAGATTCTCGAGCACGGTCCATTCTGCCGGGACCGTCCCATCGAAGCTGCGCGGGGTACAAGAGGCGGGCCCGGGCACGTTCCCAGACCCCCCAGTCCTCAAGGAACCCGCGCCCCAGTCGGTCCCCCTCTCGGTGCTCCTTGTCTCCCACCCACCGGTCGCGCTCCCTGGACCGGCGGGTGGACGATCTCCACCGACAACTCCAGGTCCTGAAGGGCCACTCTAAAGATCCCTTCGCCGACTTGGAGATCTCCTCCCAACCGGCGCTTGCCTCGAGGATCCTGCGGACCCCAAATCCGCCGGGATTCAAAATGCCGGCGATCGAGCCCTATGACGGGGCGGCGGACCCACGGGATCACGTGGAGAGTTTCAGGACTCTTATGCTCCTCCATGGAGCATCAGATCCCCTCCTCTGCAAGGCCTTCCCGGCGACCCTCCGTGGCCCAGCCAGGGCGTGGTTCGCCGGCCTGGAGGCTGACTCTATCCAGTCCTTTGACCAGTTCACTCGCCTCTTCATCAGCCATTTCGCCGTCAGTAGCCGGCGGCGATTGGTTTCCGACTCCCTCTTTGATGTCCGGCAAAACGAGGGAGAAAGCCTGCGGGATTACCTTACCCGCTTCAACAAGGCTACATTGGAGGTCCGGAACCTGAGCCAGGAGGTGGCTCTCTCAGCCCTGAAGCGTGGCTTCCGGAAGGGCAGACTCACCTTCTCCCTGGACAAACGCCTGCCGCGGAGCTTCCAGGAGCTGTTGTCTCGGGCGAACCAGTATGCAGACGCCGAGGAGGCAGCCGCCCACCGGAACAAGGAGGCCGCCGAGGCCCCTCTAAAGCTCGGGAAGAAAAGGCGAAAAGAGGCACCCCAGAGGAGGAGCCCGACGCCTCAACATCGGCGCAGAAGCCCGTCACCGGCGAGGAACCACGGCGTCCCACGCCCTCGTTCTCCGCACCGACGCTTCAACCGGTACACCCCACTCCTGGCCCCCCGGGCCCAGATCCTTATGGAGGTCAAGGGGCGGGAGAACCTCCCGGTCCCGAGGCAGATGAAGAAAATCCCTGGGAGGAGGCCCTCTCGGGCGTACTGTGAGTACCACCGAGACCACGGCCACGATACCGAAGACTGCTTCCAGCTTCGGGACGAGATCGAGGCTCTCATCCGCCGAGGGCGTCTCGGTCGATATGTAAACGACCGACGTCCCCCCGCAGACCCGCGTCCGGCCGACCCGGCCCCTCAGGAGCCTCGGGAGCAGAATCGACCCGTCGCGGGCGTAATCCACACCATCACTGGGGGCTGCTCTCGGCCCGTGAGAAACGCAGGGGGCTCGGTGGAAGCATCTGGGGTGGCCGACGCGAAGAGGCAGCGGGTCGGAAATGTAATCACCTTTTGTGATGAGGATGTAAAGGGGGTTCAGACCCCCCATGATGATGCCATGGTGATCTCCCTCACTATGGCGAACTATGATGTAAGGCGTGTTCTTGTGGATAGTGGAAGCTCAGCTGATATTTTGTTTTACGAGGCCTTCCAAAAGATGAGCTTGTCCCGACAAGTGTTGCACAAAACATCCGCCCCCCTCATAGGATTCACTGGAGACGCTATCACGGCCGAAGGTGTCATTGAGCTGCCTGTGACTGCGGGCGTTGCACCCGCAGAAGCCACGGTGCGGCTCGGGTTCTTGGTCGTCCGTGTTCCCTCGGCCTACAACGCTATCCTCGGACGACCCGGACTGAACGCCCTTCGCGCGGTAGTCTCTACATACCATTTGCTAATGCGGTTCCCCACGGCGGCCGGGATTGGAGAGGTCCGAGGTGACCAACCGACCGCACGGCAATGTTTCCTAGCAACTCTCAAAGGGAAGAAGCCCGTGGAGGCCCTAAGCGTCGAGTCCCTTGACGCCAGAGACGAGGTGGCTTTGCGGCACGGGGAGCCGGCCGAGGGTGTGATCGAAGTTCCCCTTGAAGAGGGTCGCCCGGACCGTACGGTCCGGGTCGGTGCCAACCTCGACTCGGAAGCTCGGCTCAGGTTAGTGGAATTCCTCCGAGCCAATGCTGATGTATTTGCCTGGTCGGCGGCCGATGTACCCGGGATCGACCCGGAGGTCATTTCTCACGCCCTCAACGTCGACCCGACCCACCGACCAGTAAAGCAGAAGAAGAGACACTGTGCCCCGGATCGGATCCGGGTGGTCGACCAGGAGGTAGACAAACTCTTGGATGCAGGCTTCATAAGGGAGGTGAGCTACCCCGAGTGGCTGGCAAACGTCGTACTTGTCCGGAAGGCGAGCGGGAAGTGGAGGATGTGCGTCGACTACACCGACCTGAACAAGGCGTGCCCCAAGGATAGCTTTCCGCTTCCACGGATAGACCAACTGGTCGACGCGACTTCCGGTTATCAGCTGCTGTCTTTCATGGACGCCTTCTCCGGCTACAACCAAATAATGATGGCTCCACAGGACGAGGAGAAAACTGCCTTTATAACAGACCGGGGGCTGTACTGTTACAAGGTAATGCCCTTTGGTCTGAAGAATGCTGGCGCCACTTACCAGCGCCTCGTCAACAAAATCTTCAAAGGGCAAATCGGCCGGAACATGGAGGTGTACGTGGACGATATGCTGGTGAAGAGCCGCCATGCCGACCAGCACATCGCGGATCTGGAGGAGACTTTTGCCACCCTGCGGAAGTTTCGCATGAAGCTGAACCCAGCGAAGTGCGCCTTTGGCGCTTCGGCCGGGAGGTTCCTCGGTTTCATTGTCAACCAGCGGGGGATCGAAGCCAACCCTGACAAAATCAAGGCCATCCAAGATATGTCCCCTCCGACCAAAGTGAAGGAGGTTCAGGAGCTCGCTGGAAGGGTCGCCGCGCTCGGACGATTTGTGGCAAAATCGGCCGAACGCTGCCAACCGTTCTTCAAGGTGTTGAAGCGTCCGAAAGACTTCCTTTGGACGGCCGAATGTCAAGTGGCATTCGACCAACTCAAAGAGTACTTGGCGTCTCCTCCCCTGCTGTCCAAGCCGCAAGAGGGGGAGATGCTCTACCTCTATCTGGCGGTCTCCCCAACCGCAGTCAGCGCAGTACTGGTTCGGGAAGAGGCAAAGCTCCAGAAGCCTGTGTACTACATCAGCCGGGTCCTACGGGATGCCGAGACGCGGTATGCGAAGGCGGAAAAGATCGCCTTCGCGCTGCTCACTGCGGCCAGGAGGCTTCGCCCCTATTTCCACGCTCATCCTGTCACCCTCTTGACCGATCAACCACTGCGGCAGATCCTCAACAATCCTGAGAATGCGGGACGGCTGGTGAAGTGGGCAGTAGAACTTGGTGAGTTCGACATCCGCTACCAGCCCCGACCCGCCATCAAGGCCCAGGTGCTCGCGGACTTCCTCGCTGAGTGCACTGTGCAGGAGGCGGAACCTAGGCCGCCGGAAACACCCAGCCTCGACCTCCCAATCTGGACGCTTCACATTGATGGGTCGTCGAACCCCGAAGGTGGAGGGGCCGGGCTGGTCCTTACCAGTCCCGATGGAGTGATAGCCGAGTATGCCTTGAGGTTCGGATTTCCAGTGACCAACAACGAGGCGGAATACGAGGCCCTAGTCACAGGACTCAAACTCACCAAGGAGCTCGGCATCCGGCGTTTGAAGGTCTTCACCGACTCCCAGCTGGTGGTCGGGCAGGTCCGAGGGGAGTTCGAGGCTCGGAGCCCGACCATGCAGAGCTATGTCTGGAAGGTGCAAGCACTCATTCCCGACCTCGGCAGTGTTGACATTCAGCAGGTCCCGAGAAGCGAAAATGCCAGGGCCGACAGGCTGTCCCGCTTGTTGGGCGCAGACGCGCACAACTTGTCGAGGGCGATCTACCTGGAGACCCTGGATGCCCCGAGCATCGGCGAGGCCGGAGCGGTGATGGCGATTGATCCGGAGCCATCTTGGATGGACCCGCTCGTCGCCTACCTCGCCGAAGGAATCCTCCCAGAGGACGAAGATCAAGCTCGGCGACTCGTCATGAAGTCCGCCCACTACGTACTCTATGAAGGGAGGCTGTATCGGACCTCGTTCACCGCCCCCCTCTTAAGGTGCCTCCGCCCCTCGGAAGCGGCCTACGCCCTCAGCGAAGTCCACGAAGGCATCTGCGGATCGCACCTGGGGGCTAGGTCCTTGGCGCATAAGATCATGAGGCAAGGCTATTATTGGCCTACCTTGTTGGAGGACTCAAAGGATCATGTGCGGAAATGCGACGCCTGCCAGCGCCACGCCAACGTCCAGAGAGTCCCTTCTGTCCCCTTGGCGCCAATCACTGCACCCTGGCCCTTCGCCCAGTGGGGAATGGATATCCTCGGACCATTCCCCGTCGCTTCAGCTCAGCGGAAATTTTTGATTGTTGCAATCGACTACTTCACCAAGTGGGTGGAGGCAGAGCCGCTGGCCACTATCACGGAGGTGCAAGTCCGGAAGTTCGTGAAGAAGAACATCATTGTCCGATTTGGGGTACCTCGGGTCCTCATCTCGGATAATGGGCGACAGTTCGACAACAAGCATTTCCGTGACTTCTGCGAGGAGTTCGGGATCGAGCATCGGTTCACATCTGTGTCGCATCCCCAAACCAACGGCGAGGCCGAGGTCACAAATCGGACAATCCTCCAAGGAATCAAAGCGCGAATCGGTCGGACGGGGCAAGCTTGGGTCGAAGAACTCGAGAATGTCCTTTGGGCGTATCGGACCACGCATCGGACCCCTACCGGGGAGACGCCTTTCAGCCTAACCTATGGCACGGAAGCCGTTGTCCCCGTGGAGCTCAGACTCCCCTCACCTCGGGTGGCCGCGCACCGACCCGAGGCCAATTCGGAACAACTCCGAGGGAACCTGGATCTCTTGGAAGAAGCGAGGGAAATGGCGCAGGTTCGGATGGCGATGTATCAGCGGAGGGTGGCCCGATATTACAACTCCAAGGTCCGACCGAAGCTTTTCAGAATCGGAGATCTGGTGCTAAGGCGAGCTAAAGCATCTCGACCTGCGGAAGGTGGGAAGCTAGCGCCAAATTGGGAAGGCCCATATAAGGTTCGCTGGGTAAACCGACCTGGCTCCTACCAGCTGGAGGCCCTAGATGGTCGAGAAATTCTAAGGAGCTGGAATTCCGCTAACCTGCGGATGTATTACCAGTAGAACGACGATGCCAGGAAGACAGTTCAAAAATGTATAACGCTTTGCATTTCAATAATTTCTGGTTACAACGGCATGCTCGTGTGATTACAAGGAATTCCCAGGAGGGAATTAGGGGGTAAAGAAAGTAAAGAAGAGGTGGAGACTCCGAGGAGCTGAAGATCTGGGATCCCGAAACCTCCATCTGAAGCGGTTGCAATCCCGTCGGAAGTGGGTGCTTCCAACCGGAGGCGCCATCGGCGTCTCATGAAAGAGACGAAGAGCCGGCGCGGATGAAGAAGAAGTGGACGAAGGAGAAGTCCACACTGCCTCCAACCGGAGGCGCCATCCACGCCCCACGAAGAGGATGAGGAGCCGCCGCCGACGAAGCTCCCGCTGCCTCCAGAGGAACGCCACCTCCAAGGGATATTCCGGTCCTCCCCAGTGTTAGGGGAGAGAAGGAATACGAGGGGGAAGAGCATATGGAGGCGCGGTCCCGGATCAGGCGTCTGGTGCAGAGCTCAATCGGGAGGCTGAACTTCAAGGAGGGGAGATGTGATCCCGGATGAAACGCCTAGAGCGGAGTTCCGCCGGGGAGACCCTCCTTGCTGATCCCAGATGAAACGGCTAGTTGGCTGAAGTCGCGAGGGGCGCGCCTCCCGTTCCTTCGGCAGGAGTCTCTCAGCCATGCGCCAGAGAGAAGGTCCACGATCCATGGCAACTTGAACAGCTCCGGCTTGGCAGGCTCCATCGCACCTGCACCTATATTTATAGCCAAACTGCTGCCCCCCGGTCGTTCCGATACGGGTGGCTCCAATAAATGCGGGCGCATTGAATCCGGAGCCGATCCGGCTCTTAAGGCGTATCTTCCCGCGATTTTCTAAGCGTCATTCTCCTTAATCGCATTTTTTGTGCAGGACACTCCGGGTGCCCTGTACCCCTAGGTCCACGTATCTCCGCCCGCGCCCAAGCCGCATCCGCCTCGAAGAACGCGCGCATCGCGGCCGCTTAACTGACACTCCTCGCAAGCAGCAACTGGCGATCCGATTTCCCAGGTAACCCCCAATTAGCATTTAATGCCCATCTGGTGTTCCCCAGGTGACGCTTGGAGAGGAGGAGAAACACGATCGCAGCTGGCCACGGAGAAATCCCGTCGGGCGGCAAGCGACAGGCGCACGACCAGCGAGCGGAATTTCCCGAGGCTCGGCCCTCGGATGCCAGGCTAACCCGATGATCAACCCGGGAGCAGACTAGCCTGAAGCCCCGACCGGTCGCCTCGGCTTGCGCCAGCCTTGGCCGACCAACGAGCGGAATCTCCCGAGGCACGGCCCTCGGATGCCAGGCTAACCCGATGATCATCCCGGGAGCAGACTAGCCTGAAGCCCCGACCGGTCGCCTCGGCTTGCGCCAGCCTTGGCCGACCAACGAGCGGAATTTTCTGAGGCCTGACAACCCTCGGATGCCAGGCTAACCCGATGATCATCCCGGGAGCAGACTAGCCTGAAGCCCCGACCGGTCGCCTCGGCTTGCGCCAGCCTTGGCCGACCAACGAGCGGAATTTCCTGAGGCCTGACAACCCTCGGATGCCAGGCTAACCCGATGATCAACCCGGGAGCAGACTAGCCTGAAGCCCCGACCGGTCGCCTCGGCTTGCGCCAGCCTTGGCCGACCAACGAGCGGAATCTCCCGAGGCTCGGCCCTCGGATGCCAGGCTAACCCGATGATCATCCCGGGAGCAGACTAGCCTGAAGCCCCGACCGGTCGCCTCGGCTTGCGCCAGCCTTGGCCGACCAACGAGCGGAATTTTCTGAGGCCTGACAACCCTCGGATGCCAGGCTAACCCGATGATCAACCCGGGAGCAGACTAGCCTGAAGCCCCGACCGGTCGCCTCGGCTTGCGCCAGCCTTGGCCGACCAACAAGCGGAATTTCCTGAGGCCTGACAACCCTCGGATGCCAGGCTAACCCGATGATCAACCCGGGAGCAGACTAGCCTGAAGCCCCGACCGGTCGCCTCGGCTTGCGCCAGCCTTGGCCGACCAACGAGTGGAATCTCCCGAGGCTCGGCCCTCGGATGCCAGGCTAACCCGATGATCATCCCGGGAGCAGACTAGCCTGAAGCCCCGACCGGTCGCCTCGGCTTGCGCCAGCCTTGGCCGACCAACGAGCGGAATCTCCCGAGGCTCGGTCCTCGGATGCCAGGCTAACCCGATGATCATCCCGGGAGCAGACTAGCCTGAAGCCCCGACCGGTCGCCTCGGCTTGCGCCAGCCTTGGCCGACCAACGAGCGGAATTTCCTGAGGCCTGACAACCCTCGGATGCCTGGCTTAGTACCGGAAGAATTTTCTGAGGCCTAACCCTCGGATGCCAGGCTAACCCGATGATCAACCCGGGAGCAGACTAGCTTGAAGCCCCGACCGGTCGCCTCGGCTTGCGCCAGCCTTGGCCGACCAACGAGCGGAATCTCCCGAGGCACGGCCCTCGGATGCCAGGCTAACCCGATGATCATCCCGGGAGCAGACTAGCCTGAAGCCCCGACCGGTCGCCTCGGCTTGCGCCAGCCTTGGCCGACCAACGAGCGGAATCTCCCGAGGCACGGCCCTCGGATGCCAGGCTAACCCGATGATCATCCCGGGAGCAGACTAGCCTGAAGCCCCGACCGGTCGCCTCGGCTTGCGCCAGCCTTGGCCGACCAACGAGCGGAATTTTCTGAGGCCTGACAACCCTCGGATGCCAGGCTAACCCGATGATCATCCCGGGAGCAGACTAGCCTGAAGCCCCGACCGGTCGCCTCGGCTTGCGCCAGCCTTGGCCGACCAACGAGCGGAATTTCCCGAGGCCCGGCCCTCGGATGCCAGGCTAACCCGATGATCATCCCGGGAGCAGACTAGCCTGAAGCCCCGACCGGTCACCTTGGCTTGCGCCAGCCTTGGCCGACCAACGAGCGGAATCTCCCGAGGCTCGGCCCTCGGATGCCAGGCTAACCCGATGACCATCTCGGGACCAGACTAGCCTGAAGCCCCGACCGGTCGCCTCGGCTTGCGCCAGCCTTGGCCGACCGACGAGCGGAAGAATTTCCTGAGGCCTAACCCTCGGATGCCTGGCTTAGCGCCGGAAGAATTTCCTGAGGCCTAACCCTCGGATGCCTGGCTTGGTGCCGGAAGAATTTCCTGAGGCCTAACCCTCGGATGCCTGGCTTAGCGCCGGAAGAATTTCCTGAGGCCTAACCCTCGGATGCCTGGCTTAGCGCCGGAAGAATTTTCTGAGGCCTAACCCTCGAATGCCTGGCTTTCGTGCCGGAAGAATTTTCTGAGGCCTAACCCTCGGATGCCTGGCTTAGCGCCGGAAGAATTTCCTGAGGCCTAACCCTCGGATGCCTGGCTTAGCGCCGGAAGAATTTCCTGAGGCCTAACCCTCGGATGCCTGGCTTAGCGCCGGAAGAATTTCCTGAGGCCTAACCCTCGGATGCCTGGCTTAGGGCCGGAAGAACTTCGAGAGTCAGGAGTCGACAAGACGCCGCCAAGAGTTAAAAAGAAAAAAAAGAGGAGGACGAAAGCGAGATGAAGAAACATTCGACTTGTATTAATTTTCATTGTTTCAGGGCCAAGGCCCATACAATTTGGCAAAATGCCGACATACAAAAAAGAGGACAACGAAAGGTACAAGAGGTCAGCTTGGAGGAACCCCCGGGTCGGGAGTGTCGGGCTCGTCCGCAGGGGGTAGGGAGGCGGTAGGAGAATCAGCAGGCGATGGCGCCGGAGAGGAGTCGAGAAGGGAAATCCCACTCAGGTCAACTTCGGGGTACTTAGCCGACACCCTTGCCAGGCCCTCCTCGAAGCCTAAGATGAAGGATTCGGACCCCGCGTCCGACGCGTCACGGACGAACTCGTCAGACTGACGATAGGCCCGTACCGCCTCCGACATATCACGGGTGAACTCGGCGGACTGACGATAAGCCTGTACCGCCTGGCGCCCGATCTCCGCACTCTTCTCGGCCAGCGCCGCCTCTGCTCGCTCCGTAATCTGAGCCTTAGCCTCCAAGACCTTCGCCACAATCCGGTCTTCAGCCTCGGAGGAGACCCTCAGCAGATTAGCCTGAGCCTCCTCACGCTCCGCCTCGGCAGCAGTGCGAGCGGCCTCAGCTTCCTCCAGGCGCGAACGGAGCTCTTGGTCGTTCGCGCGGGACCTCTCCAAGGCTGACTCCAATTCGCCCAGTTTGGCTTCAAGAGACCGGGTTCGGTTGCGGGCGCTGTCGGCAGACCGCTGAGCCTTCTCCCACCTCTCTCGATAGTCCGCGACCTTCCGGGACTGCTTTTCAGCTCGTTCCTCCGCCTTCTTAACCCTGCTTTCGAGGCCCGAGGCGGCTTTGAGTTGCTCCCGAGCTTCCAACAGTTGCTTCTCGAGGGCGGCGAAGCCGAGTGCCCGCTCTTCGGCCTCCCGGAGCCTCGCCTCGAGGTCCCCGGTCGTCCTGCCCGCCACGGCCTGGCCTCCCTCTTCCACTGCTTTCAGTCGGTCCTCGGCCTTCGCCAGAAGCCCCGCCTGTTCCTTGTAGCACTCCTCTAGACGGATCATGTACTGGGCGAGCTAAGAGATAGGAAAAGTGAGGGCGTCAGGCGGAGAACAACAGAGCTAATAAATGGTGAAAAGCGGCCAGAAGAACACTCACCGACATGAGACAGACGCAGCTGGCAGCCCCGACGTCAGAGACCCCCAACTCCCGGACCCGCCGACGGTCCTTCTCCAGCAGCACTGTTTCGATGAGGCTTCGGGCGCCATCGGTAGTGAAGGCCGACCCCGATTTCTCTCCGGAGCCGGATGGTGGTTCTGCAGCCTTACCCTTATCCATCGCCTGGGGAAGAGTCCTGCTGATTGTGCTCGGGGCGGGGGTCACTCCAGGAATTGATAGGGCCCCGCTCGGCCGGGGCCTCGGCGCGTCCCTCCTTGAATCATCAGGAGCCGGCTGAGTCGAAGGCCGGGCCGGGGACCGATCATGTCCGACCCGTCCGTCTTGAGCGGGCTCGGATGATACCTCCAGAATAGCGGCAGTCTCACCACCGGAGGGCTGATACAGCGTCAGCTGCCGGTCCGTGCCCACGGCGTCTCCCTGATCGGTGGGCCCGGACTCGTCGGTCGGCGTCGGAGGCACCTCCTTGCGGGACTTCTTCGCCGGCGGGGCCCCGATCGGAGGAGCTCGTTTCCTCCTCCGGACCGCATCCAGTAGGGACGACCTACCAACAGCCGGTCCCTTGTCCGACCGCATGACGTCGTCAATCTCTGCAACAAGAACGAGATGGTCGAGGGCTGAGAAACCGAAGGAAAGAACGAGACGAAAGAGGAGAAAAGAGTCAAAAAAAAAGAAATGGTGGCGGGCTCACGGTCGGTGGGGACCGAGCTCAGACCGACATTCACCAAGGTATCCTCGGAAATAAGGCGGGCCACCGGGGGGAGCTGGCCCTCGGCAACCAACCCCTTCAAGGTGGCCAAGCCATCGGATTCCTCCCTCGACAGTCTCGATAGGCCGATCGGGGACTTCATCGGCGTCTCCCAGGTCGCCCTGATTTCCCAAGGGGGATCTACATCGATGAAGAAGAAACGCTCCTTCCAGCCGTGAATGGAGGAAGGAGCCTCTTTGACGAGGCCGCACCCTCGCCGCGCCGCAAAGCACCACCACCCTTTGTCCTGGGGGTGGCCACTCAGGCTGTAGAACTCCCAAAAAACATTCAGAGTGGCGGGAATCTCGTGCATGCGGCAGAGAACCTGGAAGACCGTCAGGGCACGCCACGAGTTCGGCACCAGTTGCGTCGGCGCAACTCTTAAACCCCGGAGTACCTGCACGACTAAGTCCGAAGGGGGAAAGCGGAACCCGGCCTGGAGAATGCCCTCATTGATGGCGATCTTCCCTGGAGGAGGATGGGACATCCTCTCCTCAGGCCCCGGGAGCGTAACGTTGCAGGCCTCGGGAAGGTGGTACCGAGCCACGAGTTTGTCTAAGTCCTCGGCGACCAGCTCCGACTTAATGCGGTCTGCTCTCACTTCGCCCATTCCTAATGGCCAATAAACCTACGGTCAGGACAGGGACAAGAAGGGGGGAAAGACCGGGACGACTGGGGTACACTAGTACAAAAGGAGAAAGTATGGAGAGCCCTAAGTAGAAGAATGGGGTAACTCACCGGAGGAGAAGGAAGAACGACTCCGAGAGCGTCAAAGGAGAAGCAAGCGAACAGTCCGACGGCAACAACGGCAGCGCAAAGGGGAAACTCGAAAATATCTGTGAAGAGGAAGACGGACGGGGGAGGGCCCCCGGTTAAATAGGCGGAAAGGCGGGTGATGCCTCGATGACGCCAGAGGACGTCTGGCCGCCGAAGGGTCGCTCGCGCCCCAAAGGCGAATCGACACCATTAAGGAAGGATGTCCGCCGAAATCCTCAGACTGCCAGGTCAGCAACAACCGCCATACGCCATAAAGAAGGCGGGAAGCTCGAAGCGCGCGCGCCTCTCCGAGGGATGGCGGCAATCTTGAAGCATCACTCCCTTCACCCGTTCCCCTTCTGGTTCCAGGCTCGGAAGTGGGGGGCTACTGTTACGGGGGAACTAAGCCGCCATGCTCCACGTGACCGGCACGCGCGCCCATGAAGACTACGGCTGTCCTTTGATCCAGCAATCCGACCCCGAGTCGGACATCTTCGGCTCCACAGCCCGACCTCGAGTCGGACATCTTCGGCTTCGCAGCCCGACCCCGAGTCGGCTGCCCCTTAATCTAGCAATCCGACCCCAAGTCGGATATCCTCAGCACCGCAGCCCGACCCCGAGTCGGCTGCCCCCTGATCCAGCACTCCGACCCCGAGTCGGAGATCTCTTGATAACGACAGGCTGCTTCCCAGAGGCACGCCGAGGCCTCCTGCTCCACTACTCCCTGCAACGGTTGTATCCGACGCAGTTCCACGATCTCCTGTATCAGCCGTACAAAGCGGAACTCCACTACGCCCTGTCATGGCCGTACCCAGCGCTGCTCCACGACGCCCTGTAACGGCCATGTCAGTGGCCACTCCATCGCGCCCCACGATGACAAACCCCCCTGAGAGACCCCCCAGCCAGGTATATATGCGGCTGGGGGGAGAGGGGGGGTAAGCAATATCTTCCAGAGCACTCTCTTGCTTGCTATTATCATTTCTCCTCCTCCTCCAATCTCCTCTGACTTGATCGTCGGAGGGCCCCCACTACCCCAGTGGTGGTGCGAGGCTTGCTCGCAGGTTTCCCGGTGGAAGGTGGAGCGTAACCAACACCAACCAAGACAACTCAGACGGAACCCCGTCCACACCGCTGTGTCAATCGTTCTCGGTTTGGACCACCAGCAACAGATTACTTTTTATATATAGTAGATCAAGCTATTTCTTCAATTCAAAATAGGTTTGAACAATTCACCATATATGAAGATGTTTTTGATTTTTTTTTTAATTTTAGAAAGTTAAAATCTTTGAATAAAGAGGATTTGAAAAAGTGTTGTCTTAACCTTAAAACAATTTTTAAAGCATAGTGAATATTTTGATATTGCTTGATCTATTTTCAAAGTTAAAAGTTTTGAAAGAAGTTTTATAAATAGAAATTAGTACCCCTATTGATATTTTAAGTTTTATTAAAATATATATTCTTTTCCAAATACATGCATTGCTTATAGAATATCGTTAACAATATTTGTAATAGTTACTTCTGCTGAAAGAAGTTTTTCAAAATTAAAGTTAATAAAATCTTATTTACGGTCAACTATGTCGCAAAAAAGATTAAATAGATTAGCTATATTATCCATTGAAAATAGTATTTTAATAAATCTTGAGTACAAAAATTTGATCAGTAATTTTGCATCTTAAAAAGCTAGATGGATTATTTTTAAATATTTTTTTATAGTATTTTGTACTTATTAAAAAATTTTCATCATTTTTTTTTAAAAATAAGGCCCCCCTTAGTGAGTTCACCTTAGGTCCCCAGATGCATTGAGCTGCCCTTGCTAGCGGTTTTCTCAACCTTGCCCATGGAGGATTTTTTGAATTGCATAAGGGCTAATGGGCGGAGGCCGGAGACGGCTGAGCAGGGTATCAGAATGGTGTGCATTGCCTACTATATCTGGTTAGCCATAAATGCAACTATTTTTGAGAATAGCATCCAAACACCCAGGATGGTGTTGATGCGAGCCACCATGCAAGCAACCAAGGTTTGGAATCTGACTCCATTGGAGGGTACTTGATAGCTAGAAAAATTTGGGGTCCCCATAGTGCAGGCAGTACGACTTCCACAAGCATGTTTATCCCTTAGGAAGTCCCGTCCTTAGTTACCTCAAGATTAACTTTGATGGCAGTGCAAAGGATCGAGGTACAAGAAAAGGAGCGGCTTTTGTCATTAGGGGACCAAACTCCGATTTCATCAATGCAGGAAGCTGCTGCCCCTACGACGTCTCGGACACTAGGGTGGAGTTGAAGGGTGCCTGGGAGGGCTAGAGATTTGCCACGACAATACTTCGGGTAAACTGAGTTATTCTAGAGGGGGACTCTTCCACTATTATTAGGTGGATAACTATACAGATGGTGCACAGAGAAACCCACCCTCTCCTTGGAGATATATAGAGGATGATTATAAGTTTTGATAGTTTCCAGATGGTCTATGTTTACCGAGAGGTGAATAGTGCAGCTGACTAAGTAGCTTTATTTGTTGCGGTCACATGGAAAACTTTGGATGTATTCATACTAGATTAGTATGAGTCGTCTATTCCAACAAAAAAAAAAGGAACCTTTGATTGTTAAGGAGAACAACCATTGGGCAAATCCCAATTTTACTATTATCAACTAATTTTATTTTCCTAAAAGCTTTATCTACTTTTTAGAAAAATCCACTATATTTATAAAAAAAATTATATTTAATGTTGTTATGTTTGTTGTTATCTCTATTACTACAAAGAAATGGTATATCTTAGATTTCCGTTTCTTCATAATAATAAATGGGTAAGACTATCATGGCCCCTCTTATCTGAATCTATAAATTTATCTCAGCTGATTTATGCCTATTGATAATGGATGCATATATACTACAGGCCAATATATATATAAAAGTATTTCTCTTCATATAAGGGCATGGCACATATTCTATAGGTCAGTACATATACAAAATTATTTCTCTTAATACAAAGGTATTGCTATAGTGGTCCAATAAAGTTTGAGAAGTTCTCTCTCTCTCTCTTTCTCTTTTTATCAAAGATGCATCTAGTTAAATGCTTGAATGAATTACTCCCATATTTGATTCAAACTTTGAATATGGCAACTCCACTAAAGTTCAACTATATATATAATATTATTCCCAGATTAGAAGGCTTTGAAGCCGCCTCATACTTTGATGCTATATCTTGTACATAGCATGTTTGCCAACTTCTCCCCCTAAAATGTTGATATAATCTCTTGGCTTTTGCACATGCATCTCAAGCCATCAGAGAAAAAATATTTTATTCTAGAATTTTATTAAAATATAAAATTTCCAATTTTCTCTTTACTTAGAATTCTCACTTATCCAAAATTTTTAAATTAAAACTACCGTTCTATAACTAAAAGATTCATGAATAAAAATAACATTATAAATTAATATTATTGTTTTAAAAATAAAAATGTTACCTATATTTTAAATACTTGGCATTTGCTCTTCATTGTATTCTCATTTATATTTTTTTTAAAAAAATTCCTTATTTGTATATGTGCAAAACTCTAACATACTAATATGGATAATGCATGTATATTTAATTTATATAAATGACTTATAAAATTGCTTTTTGTATGTGCATGACAGAACGTAATGGTTAGTAAAATTCAAAAAAAACTAGTTTCTGCAAAAAAAATAAAAGATAAAAAAACAGTTTATCTTACAAAAATAAAAAATAAAATATATATTTGTTTATGCTGACGCTTTATATAATACACATATGAGTACAATCAACAAAGTCAGAAAAATAGAAGCTACCGAAGAAAGTAAGGAATATTCGCTTGATTCTCCTAAAAAATCTACCATTGATGCTGTACTATTCGTCTTTTGATAAATATGGATGGTTTGAAAGGAGCCACAATCTTCAACAATTCTTCAAAAGTTGTAGAGCAAAAATTATTCATCCGTTGCCGTGCGCCGACCGTGGATCCCTTAATTACAATAGCCGAATCTCTCGTTCAAAGTGAATGGGTCCGGTTAAGCAAATTCTGCTTGCAAAATCTCCTTCTAAGGGCTTCATCGGCAAGGGCATGACAATTAGTTATGAACCAATAACCAGGCAGCAAGAACCATGGCATAAATCAAAGAGCTTGGTGTCTCTCTTTATATTGTCGTGCCCATCTTCCAAGTGCGCGTCTCTCTGGAATCCTCTGCTGCATGGAAGGAGAGGGAGCAGTTGAAGCAGCGGAAGATGTTCCCGCGGCGAATGGAGAGGAACCGACTCGACCCTCCGCCGAATCCGTCGTCCAGGGGAACCCCCTCCCCGGGACGCCTCAAAACCTCGGGGATCCTTCGGATCCCAAACCCCCTTTAGACCGCAACGAGATCTTTAGGGCCCTGGAAGTCGTGGAGAGGGACTCCACGGCCATCGCCGAGAGCTTCGCTTCTCTCTTCTCCTCCCTCCGCTTGGCTTTATCCGAGGTTCGTTCTCGTAGGAGCCATCAATTATAGTTTATTACGTTCGCTTGATCGAGTTTTACCGTTACTTATTTGATTCTGGAGATCAAATTGAAAACAAGAATGGTATTGCTTTCTATTTGGAGTTGTGTTCTTGGTTTTCGTCCAAAATTTCTTAAATTGAAAACAAATTTCTGAATTCGAGGATTATCGCGACGCTGGGGTTGTATGGATGCGGAAGCTGGGACGTTTTGAAACGGAAAAGAAGGATCTAAAGAAGCCTAGCGTCATAAAGATAAGGCTAATTTGAAAACCAAACCGGGACAGAAAAGAATGAGCCTTTAAGAGTGTTTTAGTTTTAGCAACCTTCTTGCATCTTGTTTTATACCTTTTTCTTGCAAATCAAGATTTTATAATTGGATTGTGGTACTAAATAGAAGGCTGCTGAAATTCCAAAGGGGACTGCCGAGGCAAGACCACCCAAATTCATGAGGAAAGCCACATGAAGAAATCATTATAGTACTTCTATAATGGTTTCTGGCTCAAAGTTCTTTAACTTACTATATTGAAAGAACTATATAAAAAATATGTAGATTTTATATCCTTGCACTAGTTGGAAATTGAAATCAGCAAGCAAAATTATATGTTGCATGCATCAGATTAGCGTTTCATCAACTTAGATTTGTTTAAACATATTGTCATCTTGTTCTTCTTATTGTATTACTTTATTGGATATTGTGATTCACTTTCTCTTTCTATGTTTTCTAGTCCGTATGAATAACAATTGAGTATCTGTATGTGTGGACCAGTTTGGTTTTGTGCCACCTAAACTGATAGATGCTTGCCACCAGAACTGAATCTGACTTGACAAAACTTACCACACGGTGATAGCTTCAATGACCTAATTAAACCTCTACCAAATATGGTGATGTTTAAAAGTTATTGAGTGAGCATCGAGAAAAATTATTCATCAGCCGGGCAATCCATTCATGCATGTGTTCCATGTGATGGAGGACCTTGTTACTTTGTGTCTTTAAGTTTTGTGATTGATATCCATCTTTTCGGTTAAATTTGGATATCAAACACAAAATAATGGTTAAGGACCATAGTTCATGGTTTAATGATACATATATGCATGAAACCACAAGAAAGTTGTACAATGTATTTAAATCTATTTGTACATGACAACATGCAAACATGGAGGTGGTAGAGGAAAGTCTCCAAATGAACTAAGCCTCTTTTTAGAGATCTTTATGATAAAGAATTCTTGCCTTATTGAAGAGTGATGACTAAGCAATGGATTGAATGTTAAGGCACTATCACAAAAATGAGTTGCTTCTGGGACCACAAAAGGGGAGCACTATTAATGATGCACTGCATGAAGAAGATGAAGTTATGCAGATTTTTTTGGATGATGAAGAGAACCCTAGAAGCTTTGTTGAAATCAGTATAGGTTAGAATGTTGTTCTAATAGATGCCATGAATATGAATAAGAAACTCCATAGTTTTTTCTTTTATTATTTCTTATCATAGTATTCATTACCAAAAATTGTTTTGTGACTTAATAACATACTTTGCAGGTCACTAGTACTTCAGCTGAGAACATGCAGTGCTTCAGTGAAGTTGTTGGCCGCTTGCAAGAGTCTGGTAAACTATGATATGCAAGTACGCCAGATTATGCTAAGATTGAATAATTTTAGCAAATGATTTGATGAAGACATTATAACTTATAAAATAAATGACTGATTCTACATATCCGCTTATGAGTGTAGTAGTTCCTTGCACTTTCTTCGGTATTAACTTAAACAATCTTTATTTCTATTTTGTATGGTGTATTTATGTAACTGTGATCTCTTTCTTGCATTTCAGTATATGAGAAATATTTGGATGTTCCCTATCTATTAGAAGTTAAAAAAACATGAGCAATCCTGAGTAAAAGGGCAGCTACACAGCAATTACATACTGATTGTGAACATACTATCAAAACGACTTTGATCAAATACTAATGCAACTTTGATTAAATACCGATGTCAAAAATTACTGCAGCTAACCCACCCTCTAAGGGACAAGTTTGACTTCCATTCTTATTATTTTCTAGACCAAACTTAGTAAGAAATCTTCTGGCCAATATTGATTTACTAAAAAGCTAATACCCATGTTAAATCAATATTCATGTAGTTTGACCCATATTTTGCAACTGGCTATCTACCTTACATTTACTGCCCACTTTTTGTATTTGGAATTGGAATGGAGATTGGTCGTTGTGGTCAATTATTATAAATTATGATAGAAATTGTGTTACTTTGGTTAAGTAGAATACTCCGTATTATCTTTTGATTTGTTAATGAGAAATTGCCCAATGATTGAAAAAGAAGTGTTGTGGTACTAAGTTATCATGCTAAAGATCTCATAACTGCAGTTGCCATCATAGTTTGAAGTCCGTGAACCTCATCATGAAGTCGTCAAAGATAATCATTGACCAAATGTTGAGAAAATGGACAAGGGTTGTCTAGAACTAATCTTGCGTTTTCTCTAGAATATTCAAACATTATTTTTCTTAACTTGGAGAGAACATGTTAAGGTATTATTAGAAATTAAGGATTCTTGTGAATTCAATAAGGACATGCCTCAGAAGGAAATAATTTCAGAGGTAGCCTCATCAAGAATAATGGGTTTACCTTTTCGAGAAAAAAAAGAATGATTAGTTCATAACTCAGGTGATCCTATCGAAGAGGTTGAATTTGAACTTGTATCTCATTCCTGTTCATATGTTTAAATGTTTGCAATGTTTGGGTAGAGCTCCATGTTGCATATTATTTGCAAATGATACTGTTTATAATGTGAGATGAATGGTGGTCGATGCTTATATTAGAGACATGGAGGAAAGTTTGAGAGGATGAGGATAGAGTATACCTTGATCTAGATATATGCATATTAAGTTTTTGTTTGTGAATATTAATGATACTAATTCCCTGGTTAAAATTGGTGGCGATACTAAATCTAATAACAATTTCAATTAGATGAAAACAATATTGAGCAATTCAAAAATGATGAGGATGAAGTTGAGATTACCTTGGAATGCTGAACATGTAATGTATATAGTGAAAAACTGAAAATATAATATTAAAGCCATAATTTGGCTTGTATAGTTACTTGATGCAAATTCACCTTATGCCAAATATTAGTGTGTGAAGTGGGGAGAGCTATGGTTCTGATTATATTTGGATGAAGCATGTTAGGAAAATTTTGTTGAATTGCTATTCTATGAATAAAAAAAATTTAATTTCTTTTGAGAAGACTCTTGATATTTTGTCTTTGGAAGGGCAAAAGGGATGATATTTAAACTATTTGAGCATATAGCTGTTAACAGTTAGTGTTATGAGTAAGAGCAAAGCTTGAAAGTGTTTGAAAATGATAATTGGAGTGAGTGACCGGGGTACATGTACCATGGAGGCATGAAGGATTTTGTTATCTCGCTCTCCACAATATCCTTCCTACTCTTCACTGACATCGAAATGCTAAGGAACAAAACCCATGATGTGTCTATGTGTTACAAAGCAAATCAATTGGAAAATGAACCATATACCAGAAGAAGGTTTGAAGAGTGATAATTATTACTGATATCACAACCATTGATTTCTTAAAGGTTAGCCAGATTGCTCCAAATGCATAACAATAGCATATTATAATAATGTTAGAGGCTTCTTTATTGGTAACACCTAAGAATAAAATACTTCAACATTTAAAGCATCTACTCTAAGTTAAATAATTGTATAGAAAAGAAACATTAATACACCTTTAGATTTCCTTCTCTTAAAAAAAGAAAAAAGATGTTCACTTCATTTCAAATAATTAACTTGAAATAGACTCTAGTTTACTATCATTTGTATAGACACTAAATGGATGAATCAACATAAAGACTTCTTAACTATCAAATCCATTAAACTACATTTTGCAACCACATAGTGTTGGTAATGACTATGGTTAAATTGTGCCACCTGAGCCACCCTTAGCTTGGGGTGAGCCTTATGAATTTTTAAAGTGCAAAACCCTCCTGATTTTATCCAATACCATTTTTCATTTTTTTTTCTTGGGGGAGATTGAAGTGGTGTGTGAGCTACATGAAAGGGAGACAAGTGTGGCAACTAGATTCTTCAAAACACCCTGCTCATGTTGTGTGAGGCAGTTGACATTTGTGTGGATTTTTGGTGGAGGTGTGCCATGCAGCCAGGGCAGCTTTAGTGCATGGTGGAGGCACATGCAGTTGTTAGGAATGGCATGAGTCAGTGGGGACCAAGGTTCGCCGGACCGACCGTACCGACGTACCGGTGAGCACCGGTACCGGTTGGAACCGGTACCGAACCGGAGACATTCTCGTCTGCGGCCCCGCGCGTGCATGGACATAAAAAAAACTAAAACAGAAAAAAAAACAACGCGTCCGCGCATGTCCGCCGACACGCACGGACGCGTTAAGTGCCACAGAGTGCCACTCTGTGGCATCAAAATGGCCTACGCGGGTTGGCAGCTCGCGTAGGCATGCTGCCCTGCACGGGGAATCGCGCGCGGGCGCGATTTCCTGCTGGGAAATCGGCTGCGGGCGCGGTTTCGGAGCAGGGATCGCGTGCGGGCGCGCGATTCTCCGCTCACGTGTCCGCGTGCGATTCCCCAAAAAAATCTACACGTCCGCGCGCGTCCGCCACGCGGGCTCCAGCCCGCGTGGGCGCTCTTCCCAGCGTGCGGGCGATCGGTTCAGCCTGTACTGAACTGGTGCTAGCCCGTTTGGGTCGGAACCATTTTTATACGCTGTGCTATACCGGGGCACGTCGGCACCAGTTCGGTACAGGCTGAACCGACCGGTCGATTCAGCATACCCTGGTGGGGACACAGAGTATTGGGGGCTGGCATTGGCTTTTGGTGCAGGAACTAGGATAATAGGGAGAGGAATGAGAATAAGTGGGTAAAAATAGGTTAAGGTTTCATTGAATATTAAGCCTGATGTACATTGTTGATTGATCTCAAAAAAAAAGAAGATATACATTGCTGACTCATTCCATAATAGTTTATTCTTTTGTGGTAAAGTGGTTAATTAACATGATGTCAGAGCTAGGTATGTTTGAGGTAATGAGTTCAAATCACCTCCAAGCTAGTTATTGATTTAACCCAGCTACCATCCTACTCTCATTTTAGTCTCAATGTGCAAGACCTGGGCTACTCATGAGGGGGCTGGGGTGGTTAATAAGCCTGATGTACAATGTTGACTCATTTCTGAATGGCTTAAGCTTTTGGGATAGAGTGGTTAGTTAACACTAAGGCCCAACCTAATGAGTTTCGAGCCGGCTTGGCCCATTGCTAGGTATGGCTGCCCATTGTATCAACTTTTTTTTTTTTTTTGGCATTTATATCCTTGGCCCTATGTTTGAATGACTTTTTTCTTTGGTAAGAATGGACATTCAAGAAAAACCTGACCAACATGCCTTATTCCTTCAAATTCAGTTCAGTTCACCTTCATGGATCCTACCTTGCCACTCCTATCAAAGACGCAGTTGAAAAGAAAAAGTTTTGGCATCCCTTTCTTTCTTCAATGAAGAAAATAATGTTGAATCAAGTAATACTTGATTTAAGTAAATTATTGCATCTGACAAAATACCACTTTTAACAGTATGTTTTCATTATTGTCTAGCTTTCGGTCATGAAAAATTGGATGCCATTTAAATAATTTCTTCTAGATAATGTTTTGCTGAAAACCCCATATGAGCACCGCTTACACTTTCTGCTTTAATTTTGCAGCTCTTGATGCAGCAAGCAAGGGAAACCGATACATAAATTCATGCCTGAGGTTCATGTTTGTTTACGACCAATTGATTTTCTGGTTAATTTATCCATGATTGCTTTTTGATTAAAGCAACCGCACTAATCCTGCACTTTTTAAGACTTCATAACATGTCCCATATTATTGATTGGGAAGGGTAACTGTATGAAGAACTCAAGATTTTGTCAACTCCTTATGATATGATTCATTTAACAAATGTTAGCTGACAGAAATCAACTCTCAATGACATTCAAACATTTTGAAAATGCCATTTTCTCTCTCACACACACACGCTCTCTTTCTCTCTCTCTCTCGAAAAGTATAACCTTTCTTTTTAGGTTTTTTGGCATAATCAGGTTACTTTTCTGTAGTAAATAATTCTCATCGATCTGCTGCAATTATTATTACAAAAGTTTGCTGAAATTCTTTATATTGTTTACCACAGATTGAATGAAGAACTGAAGAGCCTGGAAACTCTTTCTATGCAACTGTATCCTTTTATTTCTCTCTGAGTTACCCTCCGGGAAATAAACACTTTGGGATGTAGAGAGCTAATGACAAATGCTCATTATGTTAATGCAGATTAATATGAAAATGTGGAAGAAGCTATGTAATGATAATGTGTTGTACTACCTGCACTTTCACATCCCATTCATTGTTGACATTTGAATTAACATAGTTTTGTTAATAAATAATAAGGGTCTTCATTCACCTTTGCAGTAACCATCAGTCTGTTTTTTTTGACTGATAAGATGTTGAATGGATATATAACTGCAGATATAGCTAATTATGACTGCAAATAGCAACCAGAATGCCATTCAATTGACAAGTGGATGAACTTAAGTAACCACTCCTGATTGTAAAGCTTGGGAGCTTATAACTTGCAAGTTTAGCGAATGATTTCACTTTAAACTTAGCCCATGCCTTGGACCGTTTCTATCTGATAATGTGCTTATTTGTCAAACTCCTTCAAAGATTTGAGTCTGTTCTGAAACTTAAGACCATGTAAGGAACACTGCATATTCACTTCTTCTGTGGGAAGAATTTATGCCATTTTTCATGTTTAGAAAATAATTCTCCAAATGATAATAAAAAGAAAATTATTCTTTCAGTTGCTGGTAGATATGTCCATATATCTAAGTGATGTATATGTTATGTTTAGATTATTTTGTGGACTTTTGATGCATGCATACATGTAGATAAACCTTGATTAAATGTATAATGCATATTATGATGTTAGTAGTTTCCTGTATTGACCCTAAATATGAGTTGACCCGTGGTCTGATTATGTAAAATCATGTCAATCACCTTATGGTCTCCCAGATAACTTCTGATGTATCCATCGAATTGGTCCTTCTAGTCAAATGAAATGGTAAATAGTTGCTTTTTGAGCTAATAAATGGTGAACGATCCAATCGAACCTTAAAAGTTGCAAGTGAGATATGAATTAATTGAATATTTTTGGCAATAAGCTTTTATGGTTTAAGCTGCATTGAGTCTCAAATTAGTAAATCCCTCACCATTTCTGTAATTTTTATCATACTCTTGCTTTAGCCATATCACTTCAACTATCCATGGTTTTAATTTGATAATTTTTCATATTTTGTGTAAGTTTAATTTTTCATCAAGGGATTTACATTCTGGCAAGTGGCCAATGGTGTTAATAATAAATTCATTATTATTCAGTCTTGGTTAATTTGGATCCTCTCGAAGTTCTGCTGCGCTGAGGTCTTTGTCCATGATCAAGATGACTATTCCCAATTGATGGTTTCTGGAACCTCTCAGTCTTCTTAATTATGCTTTTTAATGATCATCATTAGCGGTCTGGAGCAATGCTTCAGAATCTTGTTTGATCATCTAGGTCACCATTTTTTCCCCCAAGCACCGAGTCCCTTTTTCCCTTGCTATTCAGGCTCATTTTGTCTGTTCTATGATATATTATTTTCTAGATTGTTATGATGCTTTCAGTAAAAGTGGTTCTTAAACTGTTACATGTCACCTAGTAATATAACAGGATTTAGTTTTAATATTTATAAGCTTTTGACCTTGCTTTGTACCTGGGCCTGCAAATGGACCAGGTTGGGGCTGGGTCAGGCATGACCTGAATATGAGCTGATTTAATTGTGTCGTGGATGTTATACCCATACTCGACCTATTTATTGACCTGGACATGTTGGGTCCATGAGAAATCTCTAAGACATCATGACCTAACTCAATCTAGGAATTTGTAGTACTCTAATCATGTTGTTCTCTCTCTTTCTCTCTCTCTGTCTTATTTGTCTGTCAATCTGTTTGTTTAATCTGTCTACCTACCCACCTATCTATCTCTCTCTCCATCGAGCCTTAATACTTCTATGCGTGACATTGAAGGTTTCCTTGTAGTCTCACTGTCACAGTCATCCATTAGTGCTACAAACTTAGGAGTGAAATAAAGTATAATAGGCATCGGGGGATATTCTTTAAGCACAACCAATTGCTTCCAACTTACTCCCCTCCTCAATCCTAAACTACTTCCAGTAGGGATGGTATAGATGGCTAGGTGGCTAGGCTTGGTGCGTGATGCAATCAAAAATAGTGAGAGTTGGATTTAGAAGAAGTCAAGGTAGGCATAGGCATAATGGGCTGGTTGAAAGACAATCTTGTGAATGTTGAGACAACCAGATCAGGTTGCATTAAGAGATGGATCAGGGGGAACAGTGGAGAAGGTGTGTTTAAGGAAAGATGACTGAAGAGATGTTCAAGATGGTTGAGCTGGTTGGCATGGGTGATCTAATAGAGAGGATGGTGAGAGTAGCAAAAGTGAGAGAGAAGAAGAAACCTAATAAGAATTTGACCATTATTAAGCAACTCTTTTTATGACAATCTTGTGTTTTCATGATAGGGA
This sequence comes from Phoenix dactylifera, assembly GCF_009389715.1. Lineage (NCBI taxonomy): Eukaryota > Viridiplantae > Streptophyta > Magnoliopsida > Arecales > Arecaceae > Phoenix > Phoenix dactylifera. Next base: position 77,364 of record NW_024068522.1, on the reverse strand, counting down.
AGAAAATAATAACTGCACACCACTTAGCTGGATTATTCTAGTGGTCCAGTGAGAGGTAGTTTAAGTAAAAGCCATAAGGTTGAGGGGTTCGTAAAGTTTTTAGTAAAATCAGGCAAATCTCTCTATCAATATCTCACTTAACCTTGTAAACTTAGTGAATTGATTTAAATATTTCTTACATAATATATGAGATGGACTGTGCTCCTTTTGAAAGGAAAAGGACAAGGTATCTATTCCTCTCAAGTCCAAAGTTAATAATCAGGTATTCAAATTGAAGATCCACACCATTGATCATGATTTATATCACTAAAAATATTTAGAAACCAAAAATCATGTTTTTTGGTGGTCTCTAACCTATTATATTTAGACTTGAGAGTAATGGGTTCCCTCACCTCGTGAGGAGCAAAGTCCATCTCTCTATCTCTATACATATATGTAAAAAGAGAGAAATATGGATTAGAATTTGGTTGGCTACATCTCTGGTCAGATTTGGTCAATCCTGATTAGATGATGGGGCTCGACACTGATGATTCGTGCATTTCGATATCATCTACCGTGTCTCAATTGTTTGCACAATAAATCAGATGATTTTGAGACTCCTAACCTATACATCAATTTTTTAAAAGATGAATAATTTAAATAGCATAAAATAATGCATATTTTTTGACCCTTGATGCATGGGCTATGGGAATCACGTGATTTTTAGTGTAGTAGGTCATATTCAGTGGCTTGGGTGATCGGTTTTTGGTCCCCATCATCCAATGTAACTTGAAATCTAGTTGACCGGATTCTTGTCCACCCCCTCTCTCTATATATATGTATTTGGGGGCGACTTAAAATGCTTTGGAGTACATTTGACCCCAAATGTTTTTCATTGAAAATAAATGGTGGACCTCGCAAAATAAGAAACCACCTCATTGATAATGATCTACAACATCTAATTTGGATAAAAAAAAGCCGTGCAGCTTTTTAAGTCTATTACCCATGCATCAATGGATAAAGTTGGATAACTTTAATGGTATGATACCATGTTTTAGTTTTATCTACAGTCTAGAAGTATCCAAATCAACTGAAATTTGATCTATGTTTTGATTTGCAAATTATATAGCCTATGGCACACTTTTGCTCACTAGCTACATTCCTTTCTTACATGTTGTGATTGCTTGATGCATAGGCAAGAGATCCAAAGCAATTACTTTTTTGGTCTCTTAAGTATTTGATACACTGTAGATTATGATCAATGGTGTGGTTTTTCATTTTAAGAGGTTCATCATTGGTTTTAGTGGGAAGTTTTCGAGGCTAAATGCATCAAAAACCATTTTATTTGTATATTATTCTAGCAGTATTTTGTCAACTATTCAAACAATCTGGTCAATTTCTTAATACATGTGAAAGAAAGATATTGAGGAAGAATGTGGATTCTCTGGACCTAGCTGTGCACCGGTTGCTTCGTCTTCCATGACCATTGGACATCCCCAGCTGGCACTTTCAAGGTTAATCCTAAAGGCTTGTATCTCTTTTATATTTGATAAAGTATAATTATATACTTTTGTAGGTTATTTAGTGCATAATATTTCATTTAAGGAATGGTCAGGCACGATTGGTTTTTATCTTTTAAAGTTGCATAAAAAACCTGTTTGGTTGAAATCTTTTTGTGCCTTGAATTCAGATCATCAAATGTTTTCTATTTCTTTACCCTCATCATGTTTCATTTTCCTCTCAATGCAGATGCGTGTGTTCGCTGCAGGAGGCGAGAAAGAGGTTCTGATTGAATATCGACGAGGATTCAGGCAATAGAAACCCATGGCAGCGGCTGGTGACATATAGAACCAATAGCAATACAAAGTTCAGGTAGCAAAACTCATGGAGAGAGTTGGAAGTCTGTTACATACTCTGCGCAGAAGCTTTAGTGTTCCAAAATCATTAAATGGGTTAAGCAGTTTTGTAGGAGATTAGTCATTCTGTTGTTTATTTATTCTTCCTTGGTAAGTTTGTGCAAACATAGAAGGTTTTCATGACTAGTTGTATTGGATAATTTAAACAAGAAGTTATCAGGAAGAGATGAAAGTTAACAAAATGGAGTAAAATCTGTTGTGTTCCTGCTAATCTAAATTTAAAATCTTTATTTGAAAGATTTTAACTGCGTAAATTGCCAATGAGTTGCTGCCTTCAATCTTGGATCGTTCCTGCAGGATTATTCACCAGCTGGCTTCTGGAACCATTGAGCACGCTGTAGTTCTGCAGAAATGGCTCTGTATCTGGAGCTGTATCTTGGAACGAGTTGGTACTATATATAATGAATTTTGTTCAAAGCTATATATATTATGAAAGGACATGCATGCTAAGGTTCTATAACTCTTGCCATCTACCAGGAAGCAAGTTGAGGGAAAGCAATAGAAGTATGCTGTTTGGGATTGTGGAATTTCAAGTTTTAAGCAGCTCATGGGATTCCAAATCTCGAGAATAGCTTCTATGTGACATATTATGTCTGCAGATGATTTGATGCTATGTGGGCAAGCCTCAGTAATGGAAGCCTGCAATCGTAAGGAGGCAATCAAACTCTATTGCATTGCATGGTTTCTGGGCAAAAAATAAATTATTCAGTTCTCTTGGGATGGAAGGCTCATACTTGGCCACATTCTGGGAGGTCGGTGCTCATAAAATATGCACCGAGTTCTATTCCTATCTATTTAATGTCTACTGTCAAATTCCCAAATTCACTTTTCTCTAAAAATTCACAATCATCAAGACTTCTTGTGGGGGTATCATGACGGTAAGAAGTGTATATATTCTTTAAATCATACAATCGTCTTTACAAAACCTATGGGCTTGGGTGGTTTGGGCATCAGGAACCGAGAGCCTGTGAATGATGCGTTACTGATTCAATTGGGGTGGCTCATTCTCAACACAAATGCGCCATGGTGAAGAAGCTAAATACTTGCCTCCCCAAATTGGGTTATCGTCCACAATAACACGAAGCCTACAAAAAAAAAAAAAAAACATCATACAAAGATTTATCTCATAAATTACAATAATAAAAGTGGTCAAAAGTTTTTCTATTTATCAAACAAAGAAATGCAAATACAGAGCATCTAAATCCAGCATTTACATATTCAAAGCTTATACTTTTCTGCTCCTAGCAATCTTATTTATCTAATTTCTAGCATTTAAATATTCAGTAAGTAACTATGCACCATCTTACCTGATCAAGCATCGTTGTAACCCATGATAGGACTATTTTTGTAATCCGTTGGTAGTGGCCATTTTAGTTGGATGCTAGCTCCGATAAGCCTATATTTCTAGGAGCAGTCATAGCTATTTTAGGGCTCTTAAAATATTTATATTTTTCATAAATCATATAGAACTAAATGGCTTGATAAAAATTTACATTACACAATCGGGCAAATATGTCAGTTTTAAAATAATATGAAATTCTTTATGATCATACTTTATACATAACCATGGTTCATTGCTTGAGAATTGAACTCAGATGGCGATTGAATGAATCGAGAAAAAGCGCAGGGACTTCCTTTGGAGGGGAGAAAAGAATTGTAATGGAGGTCGCTTCCTAATGATTTGCGAAAAGGTCCGTAGACGAAAACAACAACATCTCAAAACCTTGATGAGAACTGGTAAAATGCTAGTGGAGACTCTACAACGAGTAATCAAAACCTTGACGAGGACTGGTTTAAACTATCTACTACACCAAGAAGCTTCCGAGCCAACCGAAACCAAGAAACATCAAATTGGCTTCTGCTGCATGGAAGGGTATTATAAAAGTAAATCCTCTTTTCAATCAAAGCATGGTCTTTAGGGTCGGAAATGGAAAGCAGGTTTTCTTTTGGCTCGATCATTGGATCGGTTCAGCACCACTAAAAGAGATTTTCTCAAACTTGCTCGAATTTGTACGGAAATCGAATATATTGGCCGCAGAAGCCATCTCATCTCAAAACATTCGGAGCCTGTTCAGAGAAGCTCTACACTCAAGAGGAGAACAGTCACTTCAATTGTTACTCTCTCAGCTACAAGAGTTAAGATGGAATGGAAATGGAACATACAGAAGACCTTAACAGTTAGAAACTACTATACCTTCTTACAAATGGTGGAGTAGGGTCCAACTTTGCTCAGGTTATCTGGAAATTAAGTCCCTCTAGGGGAAAAATCAAAAAATTTTGCATGGCTTTTTCTTTTTTTTTTTCTTTTTTTTTTTTTGCTAGAGGCATAGCTTCTTTTTACTGTTGCATGGCTTCTTTTCAACAGTAGATTCTTAACAGCAGGTAATCTAAAGAAAAGGACCCACTCCACGGAATGGACGAGGAAACAAGTAGTCACTTGTTTCTCAAATGCGGCCTATTGTTCGGCATTTGGAAAAAAAATTTCTCAAAAAACGGAGCTCATCTACCTCCCAAATAGAATTGATGACATATGGTTTCTCTGGAGAAGTCATCGGCCGAAGAAGAACAACAAAAGGGCTTGGGCCTGCTTGGTAACTGCTGTTTTTTTGGATGATTTGGAGAGAGCGCAACAAAAGAACAACAAAATCCACATATTTATGGAGACTAATAAATAAAATAAGAAACTAAGAATGAGAAGAAGAAGAAAAATAAAGAGGAGGAGGATGTTAGGTCCCACCCAGAGAAGAAGAAGAAGATGACGAATGGAAGAGAGAGAGAAATTTTTATTCCCGGCTCTGCTTTGGGTTAGAGCATCCTAGGCAAAGCAGCCAACAACTCTCTTATTAGGGGGCGTTTGGTAACCCCAACAGGATCACCACGTAAGATCCCCGGTGATCCGAATGTTGGGGTGATTTGATCTCCGGTGATCTAAGATCAACGTGTTTGGTAGACCATGGTTGATTAAAAATCTCCAGATATCCATGAGTAATTTGTTTGATATGGTATGGGGATCCAAGATCAGTGACCACATAATACCACAAATACCCTTGATAAATCTTACATGGATTTTTTTATGTATTTTTAATTCTCATGAATTAAAAATGTAAGTCAATATACTAATTCATATAATAACTCCATAATTTTGTCACATATTCTACTTTTAGTAGTCCTTATTATATATTTATTAATCATATAAAATAGATTATAATAAAATATTAATATATTTATCAATATATTAATTATTAATATATTCTATAAAAATATATTTATTACTCCTATAAATTATTAATCTTCTAGAAATATGTTATTTTTCATTATAAAATTAATATTTTTATTTATACTTATAACAGATTTTTTTAATACTAATAATTATTTTGATTAGAAAAGTAAGGTAAATAGAAGTAATATAGTAATATATTAAATATTTTCATTATATAAATATAAAAAATAATAATATATTTCTACTAGATTTTAAAATTATCTTTCAATAATAATGGAATAATAATATGATTAGTAATATATTATAATATAATATATATCATTAATATAATATATAATATCAACATAATATATATATATATAGACATAATATATTGATGGTATATTGATATATCAATTTTTTTTGCTAATTTGAAGGATATTTTTGTCTTTAAATTTTAATTCAGGATCATTGCCCTATGATAATTTTTAATTTTCGATCTCAAGGACGGATATCCCATCATCGAGTTAGGGGATGATTCGAAAAAGTAGAGATGATTTAAAATCACCGCTATGCAGGACGATCACCTTATACCAAACCCTGCCTTAGGGTGGGAGCAACCCAGGGCAAGAATAAAATAAGGAAACACCAAACTTCTCTCTACACTCCCCAAACCCAAGTAGAGACCCAGGCCATCACTTATCCCTCCTTGCCATCACTCATCAACTCCCGCGTCCCATCCGTTGCTTCGGAATCCTTCTCTTCCCCTCGAACCACGTCCACGTCCACGTCCACGTCCACGTCCCAATACTTCCCTCGAACCACGGGGATTTGGTCTCCGAACCCGTTGTGACCTGGTGGGTTTAGTGAGCTTATCAGAGGAGAAGCCGGGAAGGAAGAGAGGGAAGAGGAGAAGGGAGATGGTCCAGCGGCGGCCGGGCCTTGGTGGTCGACGGCCAGCTGTCGACAGCAGGCGGCGGCCGGCGAGGAGGGGAAAACCGAGAGCATCCTCGGTTTTGGTCCGGAACAGGGGAAGGAGGCTCGGTTCTGGGTTGGAACAGAGGAATAGGGGCGGTGGTCTAGAGGGAAGAAGGGGCTTCGGCGGCGGCGCTTGGCCGAGGCGGCACCCCGGCCACCGGAGAAAAGGAAGGAGGAGGAGGAGGAGAGGTGCTCGGTGGAGCTCAGAGGTGGGTGGATCGTTGAGAGATGGAAGATTTCTAGAGGGTTTTCCGAAGGGGATAATCTCGGGAGTGAGGGGATAAACTTGGGGTCGTTGCTCCGCCGCGATTCTCGCGGCGGATAGGCTCGACCGGTTTTTTTTATGGGCCTCACAGAAGGATTACAGTTGTGATCCTATTGGGACTCCTGGTTTTTTTTATGCCTTACCGTAAGCTTTTTAAGGAGAAAACGGCTTCTAGTCTCCTCTTTCTACTAGGATCCGAACTAGATATTCTTTTCCAGCCCTCTCTACAACTCTTCTTCTATAAAATCCCCCGCAGGACTCACAGGTCGGTCCCGAACTTCTTCTCTCTCGCTTTCCTCCAAGGTAGCAAAGGGTGATTCCACCTATGGCTCCCAAGTCTTCTCCGCTCAAGGCCGTCTCCTTTCTCTTTTTGGTGCTATTCTTTTGGACTTCAGCTGGTCTCGAGGAGAGGGAAGGGTGCTACATCAAGGCCATATATAGCTTGGGAGACTCCATTGCCGACACTGGCAACCTCCTTCGAGAGGGTGTGGGCGGGGCTTTTGCACCCATCGCACACCTTCCATACGGCGAGACCACTTTTCACAGGCCCACCGGGCGTTGCTCCGACGGACTTCTCATGATAGACTACCTCGGTAATATTTCCTTGCCATAGTTATATGCTATAGCTTTTTTTTATATTTCTATCGTTTTCAGCATGCATGCATTGCACTCTTCCTTGCATGATGCATAGCTTTTAGTTTTCTATGGGGTTCGATGGTTTCTGCATGCGTGCCATTGCTTAATTTGCAGATGGTATAAATTCATCAGTATGTACAGAGACGTGGAATATGTGTATATCAATTAAATATTAAAAAGAAAAAAATAAATAATACAGGATGCATGAAAGATTCGAGACGGTTTCATATAAGCTTTTTAAATAATTGTGCTCATCTTTGTGCTGTTGAAAGGGCTGCATGGTTTACCATGGGACGCACATCCGTATGCCAAACTGCAACATCCATAGGTTTGTTGTACGTTTTGGGAAGTGACAACATGAACAGAGACAGATATGCATCTCGGTTAGGATGGTGGACTTTTCTTAAACATTTTTAAAACTTGAGGGTTTATAATATCTTGATTCTTATGTATTAGTAGCTGCATAAGCACTGGGCCTTAATTCTTATGCTTTCTTTTTTCAGCTTCGTCCCTCAATCTTCCTTTTGTCAATCCTTATTTGGACAAGGAGGCTAATTTCAACCATGGAGTCAATTTTGCTGTAGCTGGGGCCACTGCACTTGACCATTCCTTTTTCAAGGAAAGGGGCATTTTGATGCCTTATACTAATAGTTCTTTGAATGTTCAGCTTGATTGGTTGAAGACCCATCTTGATTCTGTTTGCTCATCAGAAACAGGTCCTCTTATAATTTGTTAATCTTTGGCTCTGACTTTCTTTATTCCTTTTAACAAGTAATGCATTTTATGAATAAGATTCTAATGCAACCATCTCATTCTCTTAATTAATTTTTATGTATTGTTTCGATGAATCTATAGATTGTACTGAAAAGCTTAATCATGCTCTGTTTTTGGTGGGAGAGATTGGAGGCAATGACTATAATTACGCTTTCTTTGGAGGAAAATCCATCACAGAGGTGATAAGTTATGTTCCACATGTTGTGCAAAGCATAATAAATGCTTCCAAGGTAAGGTCTCTTTTCTTCTATAGGAGACCAGTATCTTCATAACTTCTCTCATGCTCTCTTCCTAACAAAGAAACAGTGCTATGTTATATCATCCTCTTTTGCACAACTTTCTCAGAAGTATTTCGAATACTAGTTAAGATACTCTCATATATAATGGACAAAAAAGATATGGATCAAATTAAATTGGAAATATGAAGATGATAAGACTAATGTCCAAGCATGTAAAAACAATAATAAGATTTTACTTGGTTAGAACTATTATAGTTGGAGCATTAGATGATGATGCCTCATGTTCACATATGTACTTGTTTAGATCACAGTTTTAAATAATTATAAAAATCGATAAGATAATAACAAATATAAATTAATTACGTCACTAATATGTCTTCAGCATGCATTGCTTGTAATGCCTAGTCGAGTAATGATGCACGATCTAAGATAATGTCATGAAATTTACTCAAAAAAAAAAAAATAACGATATCAAAATGCAGGAGAAATATCGATTATTCCTGTTTGATGCAAATAATTAATTGAATGGTTATGCAATCATGTCTTCGTTATAGTACGTGCTAACATTATATTTGTGCTGAATATATTTTAGGAAGTGATAGATATGGGAGCTGTTCAACTAGTTATTCCTGGGAATTTTCCAATTGGATGTTTTCCAAGCTACTTAACAGCATCGCGTTCATCAGATCCAGATGCTTATGACGACAGAATGTGTCTTAAAGGACTAAATGCCTTTGCCATGCTCCATAATTTAAAACTTCAAGAAGCAATACAAGAGTTGAGGCAGTCACATCCTCATGTTATCATCATGTATGCAGATTACTATCATGCCTTCTTGCATCTACTGGACAATGCATTGGATCTAGGTATGTCATGGTTCAAAAATCAATATATCACATCATTCTTGATTTCTTCGATTACATTATAAATATATGAAACTAATTTACTCGAGCTTTTTTAATTATAGGATTTGCCAAGAATTCATTGATGAAAGCTTGTTGTGGAAGTGGCAGTGAATATAACTTTGATGCCTCCAAAATGTGTGGTTCTCCTGGAGCTTCAACATGTGACAACCCTGCTGAACTTATAAGTTGGGATGGAATTCATTTAACACAGAAGGCATACATGATCATGGCGCGAGAGTTAATCAGTGGTGGATTCTCCTATCCAAGCTATGGAGTCCTGGAGAAGTGGAAATGCTACTATTGAGTCCTGGAGAAGAAGGAAGCATAGTGTTGAAATAATATCTTATCCTATTTAGACTAAGAACTTGGATTGAGTTGTCAATTAGTCCGTTCATGTTTTTAGTTTTATTTTTTTGATGATTTGCAAACTTGTTCTTTAAAACTATAACCTCCCACACTGGGGTGGTGGGTACAACTTTTACCTCCCACAATGGACTGCGAAGATAATACTCTCTGGCAAACTTTTTCACCTTATATTGTCGTGCCCATCTTCCAAGTGCGCCTCTCTGGAATCCTCTGCTACATGGAAGGAGAGGGAGCAGTAGAAGCAGCGGAAGATGTTCCCTTTAAGGCTAATTTGAAAACCAAACCGGGACAGAAAAGAATGAGCCTTTAAGAGTGTTTTAGTTTTAGTAACCTTCTTGCATCTTGTTTTATACCTTTTTCTTGCAAATCGTGATTTTTTAATTGGATTGTGGTACTAAATAGAAGGCTGCTGAAATTCCAAAGGGGACTGCCGAGGCAAGACCACCCAAATTCTTGAGGAAAGCCACATGAAGAAATCATTATAGTACTTCTATAATGGTTTCTGGCTCAAAGTTCTTTAACTTACAATATTGAAAGAACTATATAAAAAATATGTAGATTTTATATCCTTGCACTAGTTGGAAATTGAAATCAGCAAGCAAAATTATATGTTGCATGCATCAGATTAGCGTTTCATCAACTTAGATTTGTTTAAACATGGTATTGTCATCATGTTCTTCTTATTGTATTACTTTATTGGATATTGTGATTCACTTTCTCTTTCTATGTTTTCTAGTCCGTATGAATAACAATTGAGTATCTGTATGTGTGGACCAGTTTGGTTTTGTGCCACCTAAACTGATAGATGCTTGCCACCAGAACTGAATCCGACTTGACAAAACTTACCACACGATCTGGACCCTCTTTTGAAGTCGGGCCAAATTAACCAGCTAAAGACCCAGTCTGGTTGACCCTTGTGACAGGATACTGGTGATAGCTTCAATGACCTGATTAAACCTCTACCAAATATAGTGATGTTTAAAAGTTATTGAGTGAGCATCGAGAAAAATTATTCATCAGCCAGGAAATCCATTCATGCATGTGTTCCATGCGATGGAAGACCTTGTTACTTTGTGTCTTTAAGTTTTGTGATTGATATCCATCTTTTAGGTTAAATTTGGATATCAAACACAAAATAATGGTTAAGGTCCATAGTTCATGGTTTAATGATACATATATGCATGAAACCACAAGAAAGATGTACAATGTATTTAAATCTATTTGTACATGACAACATGCAAACATGGAGGTGGTAGAGGAAAGTCTCCAAATGAACTAAGCCTCTTTTTAGAGATCTTTATGATAAAGAATTCTAGCCTTATTGAAGAGTGATGACTAAGCAATGGATTGAATGTTAAGGCACTATCACAAAAATGAGTTGCTTCTGGGACCACAAAAGGGGAGCACTATTAATGAAGCACTGCATAAAGAAGATGAAGTTATGCAGATTTTTTGGGATGATGAAGAGAACCCTAGAAGCTTTGTTGAAATCAGTATAGGTTAGAATGTTGTTCTAATAGATGCCATGGATATGAATAAGAAACTCCATAGTTTTTTCTTTTATTATTTCTTATCATTGTATTCATTACCAAAAATTGTTTTGTGACTTAATAGCATACTTTGCAGGTCACTAGTACTTTAGTTGAGAATATGCAGTGCTCCAGTAAAGTTGTTGGTCGCTTGCAAGAGTCTGGTAGACTATGATATGCAAATATGCCGCATTATGCTAAGATTGAATAATTTTAGCAAGTGATATGATGAAGACATTATAACTTATAAAATAAATAACTGGTTCTACGTATCCGCCTATGAGTGTAGTAGTTCCTTGCACTTTCTTCGGTATTAACTTAAAAAATATTTATTTCTATTTTGTATGGTGTATTTATATAACTGTGATCTCTTTCTGGCATTTCAGTATATGAGAAATATTTGGATGTTCCCTATCTATTAGAAGTTAAAAAACATGAGAAATCCTGAGTAAAAGGGCAGCTACACAGCAATTACATGTATACTAATTGTGAACATACTATCAAAACGACTTTGATCAAATACTAATGCAACTTTGATTAAATATCGATGTCACAAATTACTGCAGCTAACCCACCCTCTAAGGGACAAGTTTGACATCCATTCTTACCAAACTTAGTAAGAAATCTTATGGCCAATATCGATTTACTAAAAACCAATACCCATGTTGAAATCAATATTCATGTAGTTTGACCCATATTTTGCAACTGGCTATCTACCTTACATTTACTGCCCACTTTTTGTATTTGGAATTGGAATGGAGATTGGTGATTGTGGTCAATTACTATAAATTATGATAGAAATTGTGTTACTCTGGTTAAGTAGAATATTCTGTATTATCTTTTGATTTGTTAATGAGAAATTGCCCAGTGATTGGAAAAGTAGTATTGTGGTACTAAGTTATCATGCTAAAAATCTCATAACTGCAGTTGCCATCATAGTTTGAAGTCCATGAACCTCATCATGAAGTCGTCAAAGATAATCATTGACCAAATGTTGAGAAAATGGACAAGGGTTGTCTAGAACTAATCTTGCGTTTTCTCTAGAAAATTCAAAACATTATTTTTCTTAACTTGGAGAGAACATGTTAAGGTATTATTAGAAATTAAGGATTTTTGTGAATTCACTAAGGACATGCCTCAGAAGGAAATAATTTCAGGGGTAGCCTCATCAAGAATAATGGGTTTACCTTTTCGAAAAAAAAAGAATGATTAGTTCATAACTCAGGTGATCCTATCGAAGAGGTTGAATTTGAACTTGTATCTCATTCCTGTTCATATATTTAAATGTTTGCAATGTTTGGGTAGTGCTCCATGTTGCATATTATTTGCAAATGATACTATTTATAATGTGAACAGGACCCAGACGCCCGCACTTCTCGATCCCACATGCCGGCCCATGGCCGCCACCTCTCTCTCAGGAGCATCCTCCTGCTGGACTTCCCGGTTGTTGGTTCGACCCTAAATTGATCTTCTTCTTTCTCGAACGGATTTTTTTCAGACTTGAACAAGAATTGGTCAAAAAAGCCTAACGCCCTATCAAGTTTTCTCACAATGGTATCACCTTCCATTCAAGTATGAAATATCTCCACCTCCCCATTCCTTTATCAAAGGGGGACGAGGCCATAGGCCGAAGGGGGGAAACGAATCATAAATGGCAGGTAAGTTTCTCCGATCGGAGTTGTGAAACATTTTTTGGAGAAAAAAGACTCACAAGGCATCTAAAAAAGAAAAGAAGTTTACCAGGTTGATAGATTGTACATTTACCTACCAGTGCTTGTTTAGTTGTCACAATCTCTATTACGCATCAGATGAATGGTGGCCGATACTTATATTAGAGACATGGAGGAAAGTTTGAGAGGATGAGGATGGAGTATACCTTGATTTAGATATATGCATATTAAGTTTTTGTTTGTGAATATTAATGATACTAATTCCCTGGTTAAAATTGGTGGCGATACTAAATTTAATAACAATTCTTGCCGAATAAAAGAAAATCAATTAGATGAAAATCATGGTATGCCGAACCGGCCTGTCCTGACCGGTATGGGCCGGTACGAACCGGTCCAGCCAGTTACCGGTACGCCAGAGACCGGTACGGGCCGATTCATTGTCGGAGACGAAGAAGACGAAGAGAAGGAGAGAGAGCGCAGGGAAGAGAGGGAGAGAGGAGACCTGTGGCCTCCGCCGCGCCCCCGTAGGTTCCCTTGCCCTCCGCCGGGCTCCGCCCCCCACCCCGCCGGCCTATGCCGCCCCTCTACGGCTCTCCGATGGCGGCTCCAGGTATCCTCCCTCCCTCTCTTCCCCGCGCTCTCTCTTGTTCTCTTCTTCTTCCTCGGTTCCAGCGGAAAAGAGCTGGCCGGTTCGTACCGCCCGGTTCCGGTATGAACCGGAACCGTACTAATGAGGATGAAGTTGAGATTACCTTGGAATGTTGAACATGTAATGTATATAGTGAAAAACTGAAAATATAATATTACAGCCATAATTTGGCTTGATTAGTTACTTGATGCAAATTCACCTTATGCCAAATATTAGTGTGCGAAGTGGGGAGCTATGGTTATGAATATATTTGGATGAAGCATGTTAGGAAAATTTTGTTGAATTGCTATTCTATGAATAAAAAAATTTTAATTTCTTTTGAGAAGACTATTGATATTTTGGCTTTGGAATCGCAAAAGGGATGATATTTAAACTATTTGAGCATATAGCTGTTAATAGTTAGTGTTATGAGTAAGAGCAAAGCTTGAAAGTGTTTGAAAATGATAATTGGAGTGAGTGACTGGGGTACATGTAGCATGGAGGCATGAAGGATTTTGTTATCTCGCTCTCCACAATATCCTTCCTACTCTTCACTGATAGCGAAATGCTAAGGAACAAAACCCATGATGCAAAGAAAGAGTAAAAATCTCTTCACGAGGAAAGGATGAATTGACATCAATTCTTACATATTCATGTTTAGGCATTTAGCTCACATCAACAGGACTCCCAAATCATATTCATATTAAGGCTTTCTTGTGCCAAAGATCAAGAAGAAAGTATAATGCAAGAAGGAAGAATGAAACTTAGGAAGAATAGAATTCTAATGTAAAAGAAAAATTGTAAGGGACTCGATCCCATTACTTTTTCCTCTCTTTACCATGCCTCACCTGCCTAATCAGTTCTTTTGCCTCCCAGATTCGGACAATTAACTCAAAGTCTCAAACTATGGAGGGCTACACTTTAAGGGCTATTGGTGCTCGACACCAAGCTTTATTGACAAAACAAGCTAGTAGGGTTGTGCTTAATCCTAATTCATTATGGGCATGGATTGTTCTACTAAAAATTGTTTTCGAAGACCTGGTCGATAACCACGACCACCAAGAAAGGCATCGCTGCCATGGAAGAAAATTTGATATTAGATTACTTGAGATGGATTGTGGGTAATGGTCGTAGCATATCCATCTTAAAATGACCCTTTGGATTGTTAAGGCACCATTGAAAGAATGTGTAAGCCCTATAAATTTATGCTTATCGGATGGCACAGTTGATCAAAGTCTAAAGATCTCTATTCTCCTGATTCACCCTACGACGTTGATCGGCTGGATCCAAATCGAGCTAGGGAGGTGGGCTCGCATCCCCTGATGTAGGACATCTAGTGTTTGGCGAGAGAATATATCTTCTCTGCAGATTGAATGGCTTTTTTTGTGTTAGATTACTCTGGTGGAGTACTTTGGACTTCTAAAGCACGAGAGCCTAAAGCTTTTAGGAATATTTTTATTTTCTGACTTTCTTAGATATATTCACAGCATAGTTGGAAACGCCCGTCTATACAAAAAAAAAATCTGTATTCTCTTCAAAACTAACTCTTCCACTACAATGTGTACCGGGTGGTTTTTGCAACATAAATTGCCTCCTCACATCGCAGTGTTGAATTTATCATCTGCTTCACTGGATACTCTATCTAGTTGGCAAGAAATGATGATGTTCCACCAAGAGGAAAAAACAAGGCCTATCCAAGTGCTTAGAAAGGCATGAAGGCTAATGAAATCCTGGATTTCCGTTTCTCTCATTGCTGGCAACAAACAACTTCATTCGTTTGGGAGCCCCCCACCTGCAGGTCTCCTCAAGGTTTCTTTTGATAGATTGGTTGAGGATGAAAAGGGAGTGGATGTGGTTTGCTTTAACTATCTTTCCTCACTATTCCAATGGCCAAGCTTCAAAGGGCATGGAAGGGAATGATGATGTAGATGCACAAAATGCTGTCATCGAAGGTGACTCCTCCACATTGATTCAGTGGATTGATCAAACTTCCATGGATACCACCGATCAACAACCTCTCCTGTTATCATTCAAGATCGCCCATGCTTTCTAAGAATACCTTATATGATTAGCAAATCTAATCTATGTTCCGTAAGAATAAGGGTAATTAACGGCCGATCCATTAGTTGACCGCGCCTTCATATTTAACCCCTATGGACCGTTTTTATAGCATCCAATCCACAGGTTAAAGTTCCTTTAATTCGCCATCCCTGAGGACAAAAATGCCCTCCATATTTTTCTAACCCTTCTTTCCCCAGCCGCCTCGACTTTTCCACTTGATGCGCTAAATTCGTGATTGAAATATGAAATGAAATGAATAGGTATGTGAATCAACTTTCATTTGTTTCATGCTCCGTGTCGGGGTTGGTCTGAAGAATGACGTCTCAATATCAGTGTATTCGGGCATAAGATAGTGAGTTGTGACTATAAAGCTCCTTCATAGCCATCTCCTTCTCATACTAGGCTTGATGATCCGACAATTCCATACCATATTCTCGACGAATATCCTTTACAATATTAATTAGCCTATATAATGACATACCTTCAAATTTTTCTCACAATGTTTGAAACCCAATATTTCGAAACCTTAGGATGAGACCGAACTCCGCATGCATGCTTACTGTTTATTATTTTAGTTGCAAACTTTTCTTGATTCCCAAGTCAAGAAGCTTGAATATGCCATCCATATTTTTCATATGCACATTTCACGGTCTCCCGCTGATGATCGTTCTTCACAAACACAAAATCTCTACAATATGCGATGCAGAAGTTGAAAATTGTGTTACAAAGGATTTTCAGATCATTGAACTCCTCACCAACACCCTCTATAGAGCTTTCCAAGCATCCAAAGTATTTCTTTTACTTGGTTCCTACTTAATTGCAGCTCGTGTTCCAAAATTATTAAATGTGTTAAGCAGTTTTGTAGGAGATTAGCCATTCTGTTGTTTATTTAGTCTTCCTTGGTAAGTTTGCAAACATAGGAAGGTTTTCATGACTAGTTATATTGGATAATTTAAACAAGAAGTTATCAGTAAGAGATGAAAGCTAACAAAATGGAGTAAAATCTGTTGTGTTCCTGCTAATCTAAATTTAAAAGCTTTATTTGAAAGATTTTAACTACGTAAATTGCCAATGAGTTGCTGCCTTCAATCTTGGATCGTTCCTGCAGGATTATTTACCGGCTGGCTTCTGGAACCATTGAGCACGCTGTAGTTCTGCAGAAATGGCTGTATCTGGAGCTGTATCTTGGAACGAGTTGGTACCATATATAATGAATTTTGTTCAAAGCTATATATATTATGAAAGGACATGCGTGCTAAGGTTCTATAACTCTTGCCATCTACCAGGAAGCAAGTTGAGGGAAAGCAATTGAAGTATGCTGTTTGGGATTGTGGAATTTCAAGTTTTAAGCAGCTCATGGGATTCCAAATCTCGAGAATAGCTTCTATATGACATATTATGTCTGCAGATGATTTGATGCTATGCGGGCAAGCCTCAGTAATGGAAGCCTGCAATCATAAGGAGGCAATCAAACTCTATCGCATTGCATGGTTTCTGGGCAAAAAATAAATTATTCAGTTCTCTTGGGATGGAAGGCTCATACTTCGCCACATTCTGGGAGGTCGGTGCTCATAAAATTTGCACCGAGTTCTATTCCCATCTATTTAATGTCTACTGTCAAATTTCCAAATTCACTTTTCTCTAAAATTTCACAATCATCAAGGACTTCTTGTGGGGGTATCATACAATCGTCTTTACAAAACCTATGGGCTTGGGTGGTTTGGGCATTAGGAACCAAGAGCCTGTGAATGATGCTTTATTGATTAAATTGGGGTGGCTCATTCTCAACACAAATGCGCCATGGTGAAGTAGCTAAATACTTGCCGCCCCAAATTGGGTTCGTCCACAATAACACGAAGCCTATACAAAAAAAAAAACCATCATACAAAGATTTATCTCATAAATTACAATAATAAAAGTGGTCGAAAGTTTTCTATTTATCAAACAAAGAAATGCAGATACAGAGCATCTAAATCCAGCATTTAAGTATTCAAAGCTTATCCTTTTCTATTTAGGTATTACACAATCGGGCAAATATATCAGTTTTAAAGTAATATGAAATTCTTTATGATCATAATTTAAACATAACCATAGTTCATTGCCTGAGAATTGAACTCAGATGGCGATTGAATGAATCTAGAAAAAGCGCAGGGACTTCCTTTGGAGGGGAGAAAAGAATTGTAACGGAGGTCACTTCCTAATGACCTGCGAAAAGGTCCGTAGACGAAAACAGCATCTCAAAACCTTGATGAGAACTGGTAAAACGTTAGTGGAGACTCTACAACGAGCAATCAAAACCTTGACGAGAACTGGTTTAAACTATCTACTACACCAAGAAGCTTCCTAGCCAACCGAAACCAAGAAACATCAAATTGGCTTCTGCTGCATGGAAGGGTATTATAAAGGTAAATCCTCTTTTCAATCAAAGCATGGTCTTTAGGGTCGGAAATGGAAAGCAGGTTTCCTTTTGGCTCGATCATTGGATCGGTTCAGCACCACTAAAAGAGATTTTCTCAAACTTGCTCGAATTTGTACGGAAATCGAATATATCGGCCGCAGAAGCCATCTCATCTCAAAATATTCGGAGCCTGTTCAGAGAAGCTCTACACTCAAGAGGAGACAATCACTTCAATTGTTACTCTCTCAGGTGGAATGGAAATGGAACATACAGAGGACCTTAACAGTTAGAAACTACTATACCTTCTTACAAATGGTGGAGTAGGGTCCAACTTTGCTCAGATTATCTCGAAAGTCCCTCTAGGGGAAAAATCAAAAATTTTTGCATGGCTTTTTTTTTTTCTTTTTACTGTTGCATGGCTTCTTTTCAACTGTAGATTCTTAACAGCAGGTAATCTAAAGAAAAGGACCCACTCCTGGACGAGGAAACAACAAGTCACTTGTTTGTTTCTCAAATGCAGCCTATTGTTCGACATATGGAAAAAAAAATTTCTCAAAAAACGGAGCTCATCTACCTCCCAAATAGAATTGATGATTAAAAATTCTTCCTTTGAAGTTTATAGTTTATTTGTTCCAAAAAAATGGATCTTTTATGATTGATCGCCCCGAATAATTTTTTAAGATGTAAATAAGTCTTAAAAAAACTTATTTATTTATTTTTTAAAAAAATATTTTATTTATACAATAGAATATAGAGTTAAATATGTTTCATTCATAATATGGTTTCTCGGGAGAAGTCGTCGGTCGAATAAGAACAACAAAAGGGCTTGGGCCTGCTTGATAACTGCTGTTTTTTGGATGATTTGGAGAGAGCGCAACAAAAGAACAACAAAATCCATATATTTATAGAGAGTAATAAATAAATATAAGAAACTAAGAATGGGAAGAAGAAGAAAATAAGGAGGAGGAGATGAAGTCGGGAAGGAAGAGAGGGAAGAGGAGAAAGGAGATGGTCCAGCGGCGGCCGGGCTTTGGTGGTCGACGGCCAGCCGTCGACAGCAGGCGGCGGCCGGAGAGGAGGGGAAAACCGAGAGCATCCTCGGTTTTGGTCCGGAACAGGGGAAGGAGGCTCGGTTCGTTGGAACAGAGGAATAGGGGCGGTGGTCTAGAGGGAAGAAGGGGCTTCGGCGGCGGCGCTTGGCCGAGGCGGCACCCCGGCCACCGGAGAAAAGGAAGGAGTAGGAGGAGAGGTGCTCGGTGGAGCTCAGAGGTGGGTGGATCGTTGAGAGATGGAAGATTTCTAGAGGGTTTTCCGAAGGGGATAATCTCGGGAGTGAGGGGATAAACTTGGGGTCGTTGCTCCGCCGCGATTCTCGCGGCGGATAGGCTCGACCGGTTTTTTTTATGGGCCTCACAGAAGGATTACAGTTGTGATCCTATTGGGACTCCTGGTTTTTTTTATGCCTTACCGTAAGCTTTTTAAAGAGAAAACGGCTTCTAGTCTCCTCTTTCTACTAGGATCCGAACTAGATATTCTTTTCCAGCCCTTTCTACAACTCTTCTTCTATAAAATCCCCCGCAGGACTCACAGGTAGGTCCCGAACTTCTTCTCTCTCGCTTTCCTCCAAGGCAGCAAAGGGTGATTCCACCTATGGCTCCCAAGTCTAATTCTCCGCTCAAGGCCGTCTCCTTTCTCTTTTTGGTGCTATTCTTTTGGACTTCAGCTGGTCTCGAGGAGAGGGAAGGGTGCTACATCAAGGCCATATATAGCTTGGGAGACTCCATTGCCGACACTGGCAACCTCCTTCGAGAGGGTGTGGGCGGGGCTTTTGCACCCATCGCACACCTTCCATACGGCGAGACCACTTTTCACAGGCCCACCGGGCGTTGCTCCGACGGACTTCTCATGATAGACTACCTCGGTAATATTTCCTTGCCATAGTTATATGCTATAGCTTTTTTTATATTTCTATCGTTTTCAGCATGCATGCATTGCACTCTTCCTTACATGATGCATAGCTTTTAGTTTTCTATGGGGTTCGATGGTTTCTGCATGCGTGCCATTGCTTAATTTGCAGATGGTATAAATTCATCAGTATGTACAGAGACGTGGAATATGTGTATATCAATTAAATATTAAAAAGAAAAAAAATAAATAATACAGGATGCATGAAAGGTTCGAGACGGTTTCATATAAGCTTTTTAAATAATTGTGCTCATCTTTGTGCTGTTGAAAGGGCTGCATGGTTTACCATGGGACGCACATCCGTATGCCAAACTGCAACATCCATTGGTTCGTTGTAGGTTTTGGGAAGTGACAACATGAACAGAGACAGATATGCATCTAGGTTAAGATGGTGGACTTTTCTTAAACATTTTTAAAACTTGAGGGTTTATAATGTCTTGATTCTTATGTATTAGTTAGCTGCATAAGCACTGGGCCTTAATTCTTATGCTTTCTTTTTTCAGCTTCGTCCCTCAATCTTCCTTTTGTCAATCCTTATTTGGACAAGGAGGCTAATTTCAACCATGGAGTCAATTTTGCTGTAGCTGGGGCCACTGCACTTGACCATTCCTTTTTCGAGGAAAGGGGCATTTTGATGCCTTATACTAATAGTTCTTTGAATGTTCAGCTTGATTGGTTGAAGACCCATCTTGATTCTGTTTGCTCATCAGAAACAGGTCCTTTTATAATTTGTTAATCTTTGGCTCTGACTTTCTTTATTCCTTTTAACAAGTAATGCATTTTATGAATAAGATTCTAATGCAACCATCTCATACTCTTAATTAATTTTTATGTATTGTTTCGATGAATCTATAGATTGTGCTGAAAAGCTTAATCATGCTCTGTTTTTGGTGGGAGAGATTGGAGGCAATGACTATAATTACGCTTTCTTTGGAGGAAAATCCATTACAGAGGTGATAAGTTATGTTCCACATGTTGTGCAAAGCATAATAAATGCTTCCAAGGTAAAGTCTCTTTTCTTCTATAGGAGACCAGTATCTTCATAACTTCTCTCATGCTCTCTTCCTAACAAAGAAACAGTGCTATGTTATATCATCCTCTTTTGCACAACTTTCTCAGAAGTATTTCGAATACTAGTTAAGATACTCTCAGATATAATGGACAAAAAAGATATGGATCAAATTAAATTGGAAATATGAAGATGATAAGACTAATGTCCAAGCATGTAAAAACAATAATAAGATTTTACTTGGTTAGAACTATTATAGTTGGAGCATTAGATGATGATGCCTCATGTTCACATATGTACTTGTTTAGTTCACAGTTTTAAATAATTATAAAAATCGATAAGATAATAACAAATATAAATTAATTACATCACTAATATGTCTTCAGCATGCATTGCTTGTACTGCCTAGTCGAGTAATGATGCATGATCTAAGATAATGTCATGAAATTTACTCAAAATAAAAAAAAAAACGATATCAAAATGCATGAGAAATATCGATTATTCCTGTTTGATGCAATTAATTAATTGAATGGTTATGCAATCATGTCTTCGTTATAGTACGTGCTAACATTATATTTGTGCTGAATATATTTTAGGAAGTGATAGATATGGGAGCTGTTCAACTAGTTATTCCTGGGAATTTTCCAATTGGATGTTTTCCAAGCTACTTAACAGCATCGCGTTCATCAGATCCAGATGCTTATGACGACAGAATGTGTTTTAAAGGACTTAATGCCTTTGCCATGCTCCATAATTTAAAACTTCAAGAAGCAATACAAGAGTTGAGGAAGTCACATCCTCATGTTATCATCATGTATGCAGATTACTACCATGCCTTCTTGCATCTACTTGACAATGCAGTGGATTTAGGTATGTTATGGTTCAAAAATCAATATATCACATCATTCTTGATTTCTACAATTACATTATAAATATATGAAACTAATTTACTCTAGCTTTTTTAACTATAGGATTTGCCAAGAATTCATTGATGAAAGCTTGTTGTGGAAGTGGCGGTGTGTATAACTTTGATGCCTCCAAAATGTGTGGTTCTCCTGGAGCTTCAACATGCGACAACCCTGCTCAACATATAAGTTGGGATGGAATTCATTTAACACAGAAGGCATACATGATCATGGCGCGAGAGTTAATCAGTGGTGGATTCTCCTATCCAAGCTATGGAGTCCAGGAGAAGTGGAAATGCTACTATTGAGTCCTGGAGAAGACGGAAGCATAGTGTTGAAATAATATCTTGTCCTATTTAGACTAGGAACTTGGATTGAGTTGTCAATTAGTCCGTTCATGTTTTTAGTTTTATTTTTTTGATGATTTGTTTAGAGTATTAATCATCTGTCTCTGATGGGACTATGTCATTTTGTGTTTCATCAATTATTGACAATTGCGTTAAATTTGATGGTCAAGATTTTATCTAGCTCGACCCCACTGTATGGCAAACTTGTTCTTTAAAACTATAACCTCCCACACTGGGGTGGTGGGTACACGTATGTAGGTCTCATAGCTTCTGAAATTTACCTCCCACAATGGACTGGCAAGCTCTCATGTCCTGAAAAAATCTAAGCAATTGTAATATGACCAGATTTAACATATCTTCTACATACAGATATTTTATTCTTCTTTTAGGCAAGAGACTTCATCTTTATCAGCAATTCCAATCTAGTTATATCAGCAAAGAAAGAGTAAATATGATTGAGATTTGTATCTTCGGAGATTGACATAACGTAGGCTTCGCTACCATAAGAGAAAACAACTATGAAAATGGGGCTACCTATATTCATTAAAGTCATGACAGTTTAAAAAGCAGGGATAAAGAGATGCTACAAATTTTGTTTTTTAATATTGGATGTGAAGGGAATGATAAAATAGAGTGGAGAATTTTTCTTTATAGGGCCCTTTTATGCATTAATGGACTAAGGAGAAGTATTATTTTCAGTTGACCCTTTCAAGAAAGGAAGTTACCAAATTGGGAAGAAAAGATTTAACAAACGGGGAAGAAAAGATTTGGGTCCGGCGTGCATGAAGAAATATGAGATTTGAGGTGGATGTGCGTGTGGGAATGATTCTTCTTTATCCACATCTTTTTTGTATTCATGGAATAAAGAAGCTATTTGAATAGAGAAGAGATTTGGGTCATACGTGCGCTGTAACCAAACTGATGGAGGTTTTGGGGGTATCTTCAGAATTTTAAAACAATAAAATCGGCATTAGGGTTTGGGAATTATAAAGCGCATTAGGGTTTGTGCCCAATTCCCGGTGGGGTTCAATTTATCCATATCATAAGATTTTAGGGAGTATCCAATGCAATGCTTTTTCTATTAAAATTTATAAGCCATAACAATAAAAGCGAAAACCAGAATACCGTAGGCAAGTTAACAGCGAACAAGAAAGAGAAAAAATATTGAAAGGGTCGATCACACCCAGCCTTCATAGTTCAAAGACCTCCGGTTGATGCAAGCAACCAATGCGACGATTCCCAACCAATGTCATTCGTATCCAGAATAGAAAACTTCGCCCAGCTCGACTGGAGGAGCCATGAAGCATGCCCATGCTTGCCGTCCATGTTGTACACCACCATGAACCTCCTGTCCTCCCCGGTGGGATACCCCCAGCGTTGCAGAGCAAAATGTATGCGGTTACCCTGGCCAATCCTCCCGGCGTTCGACACCGAAAACGAACCCCCCTTCCCCAGGAACAGCGCTCGATCGCGGAAACCCTCGACCTCCAACCACGCCATCTCGTCCATGTCCGCCATGAAGACCTTTGGATACCACGTCTTGCTGTCCTTGAAAACCAGCAAAATAGTCCCCGATGCCTCGAGGACGTACCATCTCTTGTGGACGTCCGGCCACACGCGCCGCACGCGGCTGTCGTCCAAATCTAGCCAACTCAGCCTAGGCACGCCATTAAACACGTCGACGACGCCTAACTGGCGACACGGGCTAACGACATATAGTCTTCCGTTGCAGGCAACTGCATCGCAGTCGACGACAGTGGGCCAGCGGCTGCTCATGGCGACGGTCGACCACGCGGCATCGCCGATGGTGCAGTAGACGAAGCAAGAGTCGAACATGAACACGACGACACAGCCGGGGTCGGTGGGGGGCAAGGAGAGGCCGACAGTGGCATCGACGGGGATGGAACTGAACGGCCACGGTGGGAGGTCGATGCGGGCATTGGAGAAGGGGTGATGGAGGAAGCGCTCGTCGGAGTAGGGGTCGGCGAAGAGGAGCCAGCCATGGGAGGAGGCGAGGCAGAGCTTCTTGGAGGAGCCGGGGAGGGGGACGTCGTGGTAAGTGCCGTCGAGGGGGCTGTAGAAGGTGCGGGTTTCGGAGCCGGGGTCGTCGGGGGGCAGCATTAGGAGGGGGACGGTGACGGGACGGGTGACGGCGAGGGCACGCCAGGAGCGGCAGACCAAGCTGAATTGAAGCTGGTCCGGGAGAGGAAGGTGGTCGAGGATCAGGCCGAGAAGCGATTCGTGGAGATCAGCCCACACGCTGCTGCTGCTGCTGTTGTTGTAGGTCTTTATTGTCTTCTTCTTGGCGAGAGTTCCCATCGGCTTCTTGAGGATGGTTTGGTGCTTTGAATCCATGGCTGGGCGAAGAGGTTTGAAGTCTCGCTCGACACTTAAAAAAGGAACGAGGTTTGAGTTGGAAGCGGACTTGAGGAGGGAAACCGTTGTTTAGGACTCGGTCAAGGAGTTCAATCCACGTACAGTTGCAGACTGTCTCGACCTACTTAAATTAATTATTTTCTCAAAAATTATATATATAAAAACACAAAGGAGTACTACTGAGACTCTACTTCTTTTCCATCACGAATTGGGAGAACTCCGCTATATTTGAGGCTTACCCAACTCCCACCTAGCAAAAGATATAGAAGAAAGGTATTAAAAAAAATAAAGGATATGTGATTCTAGAATACAGATTGAGAAATGAAGATTAATTATGATGATTTTTAGGTTTTTTTTTTATATACAAAGCTGTGATTTTAAGTCGATGGTACCTGGGAAAACGGTCTCTAGAGGAGCCCGAGGTAGACAGCATTCTTCAAGATTAACTAGTCCTGCTTTAATAAGATAATTTCATAAAGTAATACGATATGTTTTAGCAAGGCTATAGTTTTGAAATCAATATTTCATACTTTCTGAATTATCCAAATACTCAAAATATTAACCAACAAATAATAATTCAACAGCCATAACTATGGCCAAGCTTATCCATGTGGTAGGCTTGAAAACCATATTTAACGCCCATGGTGCAAGTTTAGAGCCACATTTAACGCATGTCATAGTATAATCTCACTAATTAAAAAGCCAAATTGTAATCAAACTGAAATCCAAAAAAATACAATGAGATCCACATTTATTATGATCACATTCCAGTCAGATTACTAGTTTAAATCCACTTCAAAAAATACATAAAATTTCCAGTATGTCATAATCACAAGAAGTCTTTCTACAGAGAACGGATCTCTTAGGGTCCTCACCAGAGACTTTCCACAAAAAATACTAGTTCTCATCCTTTTATACTCTTGAGTGAAAATTATACATTGACCTTAGTGATCATGGTGCTCTCTATTCTTTTAACCTTGGCCTGATGAAACATGACCCAACAAGGTTCGATGGTCTTCGCACCACTTGATGGACCGATACTCACTCCTACCAGTATATAAGCCTCCAAGTTTCCGGACCAGCGTGTCTCATGCAGATGGAGAGATGTGCAAAACTTGAGATTTTCCACTCTCCTTGGGCGCTTGGTCTTCTCCTGTGCCTCGTGCTCTTTCTTTCTTTCTTTCTTTTCCTCTACTGCGCGCTACTACCTTTTTTTTTGGTTTCTCAGCCGCACTTTATTTTGTGTCACCCGCCTCATATGCCGCACACACACGTGGTCCTGCACAAAAAAACAAAGATAAAGCCCTAGTGGGCTGTTGGTCTTCTCCAAATAGGCTGGATCTACTTACAATCTCCTCCACTAGCCCACAAAGGAAGGAGAATATACTATAACTTGCTAGTTAGAATCCATGCCGGCCAATTCGGCACAAAGTTTTAGCTTCTCTCTAGTCACAACTTTCGTCATCATGTCAGCTGGATTCTTTTCAGTGTGAATCTTTTGTAGTACTAACTGCTCTGCAACTGCCAGTCATGGGCATCGGGCCGTGCCGGGCCGGCCCGGCCCAGGCCCACCGGGCCACGGACTAAACGGGCCGTGCCGGGCACGGCCCGCTCAGCCAAAAACCCAAGCCCAGCTCGGCCCTAGGCCCGTGGATTGGCGGGCCGGGCCCGACACGGCACGAGACGGGCCGGGCCCGGCACGGCACGAGACGGGCCGGGCCCGGCACGGCACGAGACGGGCCATGCCAGGCACGGCCCATCACGGGCTGCCAGACGGGCCGTGCCAGGCACGGCCCGTAACGGGTCCAAACGGGCCGTGCCAGGCACGGCTCGTAACGGGTCCAAACGGGCCGTGCCTGGCACGGCCCGTCTGGCAGAAAAATTCTGCCCGTTACAGGCCGTGCCTGGCACGAGACGGGTCGTGCCTGGCACGGCCCGTTTGGACCCGTTACGGGCCCTGCCTGGCACGGCTCGTCTGGCTGGGGGGAAGAAAATAGCCGTTTCCAACGGCTATTTTTTGGTTTTTTCCCAAAATACCCCTCCCAACAGTCCAAAAACGGCTAATTTGAGGGGTCTTTTGGGGAAAAATAATTTTGGAGTCCTATAAATTCCCCTTTCCTCCCTCATTCTCACTACACCAAACCAACTATTCTCTCCTTCTCTACTACAACTATTTCTCTCTTTAAAGTGCTCTTCTAGCAATTTAATTTTTAGTTTGCATTTAGCAAGTGTTCAAGTGCTACAAAAGAGGAGGTTTCTGTTGAGAAGAGAAGGTCACTCCTGTTGAGAGCACAAGAGAAAGCTCAGAATCTCGGCTCTACCTCTGCCCTCTGACCCTCTACTCAATTCCTCCTTGTGGTTAGTTTTTATTTTTTGCATTCATCAATTTAGATATGTCATCTTTTGAGGAAAGTCATTTTGGCATTTCTTCTGTTTCTGAGGGAGAAGAAACTAATCCCCAACCCCATGTTCCTAGTTCCTCTAGAACTAGTGAATCGAGTGAAGATCAAACATCTTCTCGTAAGAGGACTAGTGCTGTATGGAATGAATTTGATAGAATTATGGTTGATGGAGTCTAGAAAGCAAAATGTAAAAAATGTGCCAAACTTTATGGTTGTAGTAGTAGTGGGGGAACAGGCCATTTAAAAAGACATCAAAAGAGTCATAGGATGCATGATTCTCATGCTCAAGGTACCCTTAATATACAAGGGAGATCACTTGTAGGTAATTTTGCATATAATCATGAAAATGAAAGAAAAACACTTGTAAAATGGATAGTTAAGGATGAATTACCTTTTAGTTTATGTGAATCTTTTAATTTTGAAGAATATGTTCAATTAAACCTACAACCTGCTTACAAAAGAACTAGTAGGCGTACATTTAGAAGAGTAGCTATGACTAACTTTTTAGCAATGAGACAAACTTTAATTGAAACACTCTCTATTTTAAATATAAAAATTTCATTAACTTCTGATATTTGGTCAGCATTTGTAGGTAGCAATTGTTTTATTGTCATTACTGCTCATTATATTGATAATGATTGGCAATTAAATAAACGTTTTCTTGCTTTTCGTGCTTTTGATTTTCCATATTCTGAGCAACAAATTTCAAATGCCATTTATCAAACTGTATGTTCATATAATATTAATGATAAAATTATGTCTATTACTTTTGATAATGCATCTAATAATAATTCTCCTGTTACATTATTAAAGGACTCATTGCATCCCATGTTAAATGAAAATTTATTGCATATTAGATGTGCATGTCATATCTTAAATCTTTCTGTTCAAGCTAGCATGGGCATGATTCAAGATGTGATTTCAAAAATTAGAAATGCAGTTTCTTTTATTCATGCTTCAAGATCAAGACTTCAAGAATTTAAGGAACTATGTATAAATCATGGTAAACGTTTTAAAAAATTTAAACTTGATGTAATTACTCGTTGGAACTCAACATATAGCATGATACATGATGCATACCCATATAAAAACTTATTAAGTGCATATATTAATGATCGTGGATTAGGCTTTACATTGACTGAAACTGATTGGAATAAAGAAAAAATTTTGGAAGATTTTTTGCTTAGTTTTTATAATGCTACTAATGTTCTTTCTGGTATTTATTATCCAACTTCATATTCATTTTTACAACAAGCATATATAATTAGTCAAAAATTTGCAGAACATAGATATGATGATATTTTAATGCCTATTATTGAACAAATAGAATCTAAATGGAATGAGTATTGGGACAAGATATGTCCTATGCATAACTGTAATAACCCCAAAAATTTTTTTTATATAAAAAGGGATAGAATAGTCCTTTAAAATTGATATAAGGGTAAAATTGGAAAGAAATCAAAGTTAATGGTATAACAGTAGATATGTTGAAGTGTTAGGGACAAAATAGGAATTTAATAATATTAAACAAAGGGTGAATAGTGCTTGATGTGACTTAATTGGAGGGTTTGAGTTGGTCTAAGACGGAATGAAACAGAGAGAGAAGGGAGTCTCAAGCGTGAAACACAGAGGAAAGAAAGAAAGAAAAGAGAAGAAGAAGAAGAAGAAAGAAGAAGAGGAAGGGGATTCGAGGAGGAAAGGGATCCCGGTTGCACTTCCAGTTGAAGGAAAAAACGTAGATCTCCTTCCCCTCTACGCAAGGACCTCGATTTCCAAAAAGAAAAAGGTAAATATCCGTCCCTATCTAGTCTTTTGATGACATTAGGCTATACAAAGGGTGGATATAGTCTAGAGGGGTCGGATAAGGGTTGTAAAAGATGCGGTTAAAAGAGGAAGAATCGGATTTTGACAAATTTTTCCGGCACTACGGAAAAATTGTGTCGAAGTCCCAACTTCGGCGAATTATTTAGGGGGTCAAACGACCTCCGATAGCAATGCATGTTACCTCTTTAGAATCTCCTATGAGTGTAGAATGTTAGGTAAAAATTTCATCAAATCTGGAGTTTGGAAAGTGGATCAAACCCGGGATGAAGTAACCGGCTATCGGTCCGGGTTACTGTTCATCCAGGTGGGAAAATAAGAAATTTTATGCCAAAATAGGGTATTAAGCCTAGATTAGGCTAAGGGAGACCTTGTACTCGTGCAAGGGAGTCCCTAATATACATAAATGATGAGTTAATTAATAGAAAAATAAAAAAAGAAAGAAAAGAAAAGATTTAGGGAACGGGGGAGTTGAATCAATTAAAGTTCCCTATATTATAATTGGCACGTAGATTATGACCCTTGATACAAGACTAAATGTATTGTAAATGCATGTCAGAGTTGGGCAAGAAGCTAGGGAACAAGAGGAAGAAGTTCCCCACTGCCTGCTGTAGATTTTTGGAGGCGTATCAGGGCTGTGCCGGATTGACAGGTGAG
Source organism: Phoenix dactylifera (assembly GCF_009389715.1). Classification (NCBI taxonomy): domain Eukaryota; kingdom Viridiplantae; phylum Streptophyta; class Magnoliopsida; order Arecales; family Arecaceae; genus Phoenix; species Phoenix dactylifera. The sequence goes on along the minus strand of NW_024068522.1, from coordinate 48,339 downwards.
TAGGAGTCATGTACTTTGCACCATGAGCATCCTTAATTCATTTTCATGAATGTTACCAAGTGTAAATTGATTCCACTTGAGCATATTGATTGATATTGTAGTAGATTCCTCTATAATCTTGATTCTCCATGCTTGATTATTCTGTACATGCATTTGAGAGAACATTGAGAGGAATTACGAGGGGTTGATGAGTAATCAAATTGATTCCGAATTGTGAAATGATTTCTTTTGTAAATTGATTTCATTTTCTCTATTTTAAAGATTGTAGAGCCTTTTTAGTGGTATATTGAGTTGTATTGCACTTCCTTGACCCTCACTCCTAACCCTGATGTTAGTTTATGATTGGGTCATGATCGAGTGAGTGGTAGTCTTGATCATACTCCTTTTTAGTAGAGTATTGGGAGGGTGCATTATGGCATTTATGTATAGCTTGGCAGTATCTGCAGGACACCTATAGTCGATGGGGGTTGAACATCGGCCTTTGTGCACATAGTAGCCTTCTGAGTGGGCGGAGCCCAGTCCCTTCCTAGGGGGGACACGGCCCTAGGCGTAGGATCGGACGGTCCTACGACTTATATTCTGCTTGCCGCCGGGCATAGTAAGACCCCGCGAGGTGCAGTATGGCTTTCCGCGGATGTAGAATTCCCGCGAGGTGTCGTTTAGTATATAGATGTGAGATGGATTTCTGTTCTAGATACTGGCCAGCATTTACATCATCAGTATGGTGTCTTATCCTGCATATGCATGTGACAGTGGGGAGTTGTTGCTGGTTCGCCTGGGGCGTAAAACCTACCTCCCGACAGCTGTCTAGCATTTACATTATCGATATGGTGTCTTATCCTGCATATGCATGTGACAGTAGGGGGTTGTTGCTGGTTCGCCTGGGGCGTAAAACCCACCTCCCGACAGCTGTCTAGTGATGATTTACATATTGGTGTGGTGTCATATTCGATGTATGCATATGGCAGTAGGGAGTTATTGCTGGTTCGTCTGGGGCGTAAAACCCACCTCCCGATAGCTGTCTTGTTGATGATTCAGCCTATTGACACCTGATTTATATGATTCAGTACTATGACCTGTTGAGCATATTCATGAATAGCATATATGTTGACTTGATTATTTCATATATGCTTCAGATGAGTTGATATTGATTGTGGTGATATTGATGACTTACTCCATATTCTCTATGTTGAGATCATGTTCATCTTGTTATTGATCTTGAGATTTCACCTCGAGCCATGATTATATCTGGTCTCATGTGCATAGTACTCTCTACTCCACTCACTGAGTATTTATATACTCACTCCCCAGTTTGGTGTTTTTGATTGCAGGGCAGGTATTGTATAGAGAAGAGCAGGGTTAGAGATTGCCTGCTAGCTGTGCCGCTCCATAGTATAGTATTATATAATGTAGATAAAGGTTTATACATTTTGGTGTATTATAAACCTTCTATTGTATATAGTGCATAGTTACAGTCATAGATCCTGTTGTGGATATGGGTTTGACCATGGATGGAATGGGAACCAGATTTTTATACAGATGAGTTATATGCCTGAGATAATGTATTGATATATATTGTCCAGGTTCATTATGTGACAGATTATGTGATTGCTGCTCTGACAGGTAGTGTTGTTGTATGTATTGAAATAATCCTGACAGGTCACTATAGGAAAAGTGATCATTTTGTGCATGTATCATGCCAAATTTTTCAAGATTTATTGATGATTGATAGGTAGTAGGGTTCTACGCGGTGGCTGGTGGCCTTATGCCTACCCGCACCCTAGGATCGTCGCGGCGGCCCGCCGTAAACGGGGCGGGGGTCGTGACAATAACTTAGCTGCTGTATTTGATCCAAGAGTTAAATTGAATGGCGTGCTAATTTTACTTGATGCATACTGTGAAAATATGATTCAATATCCTGAACCTGCTAAAATTGAGGTAAAACAACTTCTTTATGATATTTATGCTATATATGATGAAAAAATTCGTGGATCTAGATTCTCCGTACAAAGCTCTATTTCTTCTTCTAGTAGTTCTCGTTCGTCATCTATTTTTTCATTCATTGCATAGAGAAAACACACACATGCTTCAAGTTCATCTTCATCTTCTTCATCTTTAAGTAGTGAACTAGAATTTTATTTACGAAATGATCTTCAGTCTGCATATGATGAAAATCAAATAGAAAGTCTAGATGTATTATCTTGGTGGAAGAGTGTTAAAAATCAATATCCTGTTATGTCTGCAATTGCACGTGATATTTTAGCTATGCCGATGTCCACAGTAGCATCGGAATCCGCTTTTAGTGCAGGTCGGCGTGTTCTTGATGAAAAGAGAAGTAGGATGACTGGCGAAACGGTTGAGATGCTTCTCTGCTTCAAAGATTGGTTGGATGCTGAGGCGATACTTCAAGATAAAGGTGGACATAATACAACATCCTCTGATGATGATGATACAAACACTACTGAATAGTGAATGCTGAATCACTGATGATTAGTAAGATTTTTTAATTTTTTATAATTGTACATTTTTATTTTTTTAATTGTTAAAGTGAGTCATCTCTATTTTTTCTCCTTTCTTATTGTATTCTGGAGGTCAGACCAAGGTCCAAATCTCCCTTTATGTACCATTTTGATTTAAATTAATAAACTGGTAAGGGTCTATGCCAAACCCCCCACCATTAAGGTGGTTTTATATTAATAAATTCTTAGTTTTCAATATTTATTAAATTATTAAAAAAAATTATTTTCATTTATTTTAAGGGGGATGGGCCGTGCCTGGCCCGGCCGTGCCGGGCCCTGGCCCGCGGGCCGTGCCAGCCCAGGCCCTTATGGGCCGTGCCGGGCTCGGCCCACGGGCCAGAAAGTGGTAACCCAGCCCGGCCCCCTTTAATGGGTCGTGCTAGGCACGGCCCGTTACTGTAGCAAGCGGGCCGTGCCGGGCCATGGGCGGCCCGGCCCAGTGCCCATCTCTAGCAACTGCCTGGCATAGCCAATAGTATCTCACATCTTTATGCTTTGTGAGTGAATAATATGTAGCATTATTACTCAAGTCTAATGCACTTTGACTATCACAATGAACTACATACTCATCTTGCTTCAAACCCAAATATTAGAAAAATTGTCTCATTCAAAGCATCTCTTTTCCTGTTTCAGTAGCTGCAATATACTCAGCCTCAGTGGTAGATAAGATAACAGACTTCTACAGTTTTGACTGCCAAGATACAGCTCCCCCTACAAAAGTAAACAAATACTCTTAAGTTGGTTTCCTTCCATCAAGGTCACCTGCCATATCTGCATCTGTATAGCCCTCCAAAATTAGTTTTGAGCCCCCAAAAGTCAAGCACATCTTAAAGCTATCTCTCAAGTATCTGAAGATCCACTTCACTGCTTGCCAGTGATCTTTGTCAGAATTAACTAGGAACCTGCTAACAACTCCAACAGCATGAGCAATGTTTGGGCGTGTGCAAACTATAGCATACATCAAACTTCCGACTGCAGAGGAGTAAGGAACTACTACCTTGCTACCTTTCTCTTCCTTGGTAGAAGGACAAGTCTTCTTACTCAGTCTAAAATGACCACCAAGAGTTGTATTGAACAGTTTAGCTTGCTTCATGTTAAACTTTTCAAGTACCCGCTCAATATATTTCTCTTGTGATAACCACAGCTTCTTGGTTTTTTTGTCATGAAAAATGTGCATATCCAAAATCTATTGTGCTGCACCAACGTCTTTCATGTCAAAGGGCTTGGACAACTCTGCCTTCGTACTACGAATCAATTGAACATCTTGTCCTACTATCAACATATCATCTATATATAACATAAGAATAATGAATTTACCATCAGAAAATTTTTTGACATACACACAATGATCTGCCTCTATCTTGGTATAGCCATGACCCACCATGAATTAATCAATTTTTTTATACAATTGCTAGGAGCCTGCTTTAACCCATACAACTCTTCTTCAACCTACAAACCATATGCTCTTTTTTCTTTACGTCAAATCCTTCTGGCTGAACCATGCAGATCTCTTTCTCTAAATCACCATGAAGAAAAGTAGTCTTCACATCTAATTGCTCAGGCTCAAGATCCAAGCTAGCTGACAAACCAAGAACAACTCGAATGGAACTCAAAGTCAATACCTTTCTTCTGCTTTAAGCCTTTTACCACTAATCGAGCTTTGTACTTCACTAGCTTTTAACCATCCATCTTTCGTTTGAACACCCATTTATTTTCTGTAGCCCTTTGACCTTTAGGAAGCTTTACCAAATCATAAGTGTTATTCTTCTATAGAGAATTCATCTCTTCCTACATGGCCTTTACCCAGCTTTGCTTATCCTTGTAAGTCTATACTTTCTGAAAGCTCTCTGGCTCCCCCTCTTTAGTAAGCAAAACAAATTCTGATTCAGGGTATCTAGTTGATGGATGACGCTCTCTGATAGACCTCCTAACCTGGAGCTCTACCGTAATTGGCTACTCCTTCTCAGCACTCTCTAGTAGAGTAGAATGCTCCCCCTGTTTAAACAAATCGTCCTCATCAACAACTGGCTCATTACCTTGGCCTTCAACTTGCATCTCTTCTCTATCAGTGGTATTTTTTAGAGGTAAAGAGATAGATGTAAGGTCAGAAACACCTTCAACTGCTTGACTCGACTTCTCTACTTTTTCAAAGTCTGCCAAGGTCTGGTCTTCATGAAAAACCACATCTCTACTTTTAATGATCTTTTTTTTCTCTGGATCCCATAGCCTGTAGCCAAATTTTGTAACTCCATAGCGAACAAATATGTAAGGAATGACCTTATCATCAAGCTTTGCCCGCTATTAGGTACATGTGTAAATGCCTTGCACCTAAAATACCTTCAAATGAGAGCAGGAAACATCCTTCCCCGTCCACACTTTGTTAGGAATATCAAAACCTAAAGAAACTAATGGAGACCGGTTAATTAAATAGCACACAGTAAAAACAACTTCATCCCAGAATGACTTAGGCATGTTTAGCCATTCTCAACATACATTTGATCTTTTCTATAATGGTGTGATTCATCCTCTCTGCAAGACCATTATACTATAGGGTATCAGGAACTGTCTTCTCATGTCTAATACCATACTTTGAGCAATAATTCTTAAACTCATTGGATATGTACTCATCTTCATTATATGTATGAAGATACTTTAATGGCTTTCCAGTTTTCCTCTCCACCAAGGCCTGAAACTGTTTGAAGCACTGAAATACCTGATTTTTTGTTCTTAAAACATAAACCCACGCCTTTCGTGAAGCATAATTAATAAAGATAATAAAATATTTGCGGCCACCTAAGGACTCCACTTCAATGGGACCACACACATTAGAATACACCAAATCCAATATATTAGGCTTTCTACTAGAGGCTTGTTGAAAAGAAATTCTATGATGCTTGTCAAGTAAACAATAATCACAGAAATTCAATGATGTACTTGTGTGAAAAGAAATGAGGGACTTTCTTTCCAAAATCTGCAATCCCTTCTCACTCATATGAGCCAGCCGTCTGTGCCACATATTTGATAAAGCATCTTCAGTCATATTCACTATACCACCGTACAATTTTACTTGTGTTTTGTAAAGTGTGTAACAGAGCTTTTCTCTAGCAAATACCATTGACCCTCTCGATGGTTTCTACCTCCTGTTGCCAAAATAATTATGATACCTAGCTTTATCAAGAGCATTAGTGGAGATCAGATTCAGGCGCATATTTGGAACATGTCGCACATCCTTGAGTGTAATGCAACATCTAACATTGGTAACAAAACATATATCACCAATTCCCACAATATCAGCATAACTATTATTTTTTATCTTCATTCTATCAAATTTACCTGCTTTGTAAGTAGTAAAGAGCTCTCTCCTTGGAGTGATATGATAGGAACATACTGAGTCAATTATTCACTCCACATCGGGATCTGCAACATGACAATACTGGTCCTCTTCCATATAGAGAACTGCCACTGCTTCATCTGAAACACAAGCAGTGGTGTTTTCATTGTTGTTCTTCTTCTGATTTTTTTCTCTTTCAATTTATTTCTTAAGCCTTGTAGTGTTTCTTCATATGACCCTCTTTATTACAGTAGAAGCACTTGATTTTTTTTCTTGCACTAGATTTACTTCTGAAAGTACCGCGCTCCTTAAAATCTCTACTCTTACCTTTTTTTCCTATTTTTTGTAACAAGAGCCTGTGCACTGTCCTTACCTATATCTCTTCTTCTTGTTTCTTCATTAAAAAATATATCTTTCACCAAAGTAAGTTATAGCAACCCATCAGAAGCAGATTTGCTAAATGATACCACCAAAGTCTCCCAACTGTCAGGCAATGAACTCAACAACAATAATGTCTGCAACTCATCATCTAGCACTATCTTTATTGTGGTCAACTAATTCACCAAGTCTTGAAACTCACTCAAATGCTCAGCCACAAATCTTCCCTCTTTCAGTTTCAAATTTACAAGCCTCTTAATTGCAAAGGCTTTGTTTTGGGTTGTCTTTCTCTCATAGAGACCCTTTAACTTCATCCAAAGACTGTAGGCGTATGTTTCTTGAGATAAATGATGGAACACACTGAGATCAATCCACTGTCTGATATACCTAATGGCTTTTCTGTGCATCATCTTCCAGTCACTATCACTAATGTCCTTTGGCTTAGCATTAGTATTTTTAATTGGCTCATGTAAATACTTACAGTAAAGAATATCCTCCATCATAGGCTTCTAAATAGAATAATTAGAAGCACTAAGTTTTATCATGGTATCCGAAGAATTCTCTATCTACTCCCACAATATCTCCACACCCACACAACCTTGGCTCTAATACCACTTGTTGGGACCAAAATAAGATATTGTAGAATAAACTAAGCCAAATTACCAAATCAACTAGAAGCAATATTTACACAGCCTGTAAAGAAAAAAATAGAAAAAAAACACCTAAATAGCAATATATCAAATTACCAAATCAACTAGAAGCAATATTTACACAGCCTGTAAGTATTGTGTAACACAGGCAATATATCAAACACCTAAAGAGCAGAAAAAAAACACACCAAATTTATGTGAAAAACCCTCTAGTGTAGAGAAAAAAAACCATGGGGCAAATCCGATTAATCCACTATAATAAATATAGAGTTTACAATACTCAAGTTTATGCCCTAAACTCGAGTCCTCAACAAATTAAGAAAACTCCAATATCACTTCTCTAAGAGTAACAATGATCTCACCCAAACTACCACAACGTGATGAATCCAAGATTGTAATGAGATCCCTAACAATGATTACTGCAACTTTCTATAGCATCTAATACAACTCTTAGACAAAAATCCAATTTGTCAAATCTCCGTGTGAAAACCACACCCAAGAAAGATAAGGAAAAATCTGTTTTTCTTCCGTACGACGTGCAAAAGTTGAGATTTTTCACTCTCCCCGTGCGCTCGGTCTTCTCTTGTGTCGCACCCTCTTTCTTTCTTTTTTTTCTCTCTGTCGCGCGCTACTACCATTTTTTTTGTTTTCTCACACGCACTTTATTTTGTCTCACTCACCTCATATACCGCACATATACACACACGGTCCTGCACAAAAAACAAAGATAAAGCCCTAGTGGGCTATTGGGCCTCCCCAAATGGGCTGGACCTACTTACATGCATTACTTTAATAGTGGCAAGGGGTCGCACCATATGAACTAAAGTTCTTCTTAAGATCTTGCTTTTATTATTTGATTTTTTCCATTGAACTTGTCTTAGCCCCATCATTATTTTTCATAATACTTTAGTACATATTTTTATCGATGAAGATAGTAGGTTGTTAGAAATGATACGTATGAAACCAAGAGTCAATCAAAAAATAAGAACCACAAAATAAGATTCACAAAATAAATATGATGGCTTGCTCAAGGCCTGGTCTGCTTGACCGGCCTGACCCGAGCTTAGCCCAAGGAAATGGGGATCACGATCCCCTATCTGAAATGGCCAAACGACCGCCATTGAAGCCGGTCGGGGGGCGTTGTGGCCGTTGGAGACGGTTGCAACCACCCAACGGTCGGCCGATACTAATTTTCGAGTAGCCGATGAACCAACTCAAACTAAATTTTGATCAACTTGGGTTATGTTATCTCTAGTACTATTGGCCCAATTGTGGTCCAAAAGCTGAAAGTGATTGGCATGAAAGAATGAACTATGAAGAATGTATCCTTTTCTTAAAATGGGTAACCAGAGAACTAGCCTAACGCAACCCAATATTAATAAAGTCGAGTTGATTGTAGTCTCAAAAATTGATAGCCGATTAAGACTTCACTGAAAAAAGCCATGAAAAATTTTAAGTAAATTTTTAGAAAATTAAATTAATTAAATGGAGAGGTATTTTTGGAGAAATAATTTTTTCAAGTAAATCACATGGAATAAGATTTGAATACTGGGAGGGGAATTAGGATTGGGTTTTGAGGGATTAAGGTATTTTCATTCTTCCCCTGGAATAAAAATAGAAATGAGACTTCCTCTAACCAAATGGCTGGAGCAGGAGTAACTCCTTCTCATTTCCCCTTCCAACCCAACTCCCCCAACCAAACACGCCTTAAATTGCTTACTCGTCCAAAATAAATTGATAGGTAATGTTCTAAAAGAATGTAATCTAGAACTCGATATGCTCGCCCTAGTGTTTATTTCTTTACACTAGGTTCATCTTAGATAGTTGTATTTGTATTTATGAGATAATTCACTATTACAACATATAGAAGATCAAAGGCAACATGCTTAAACTTGACTTTGAAAAAAATCTTTGATTATTTACCCAAAAAAAAAAAAATCTTTGGCCAAGTCAAACACAATTGGGGATTCCTTTCCACATTTCACAAAATGTGATTTGGTGTCACGATCCTGATGACCACTTAGGAAGTTCATTTTCTCATAATTGAACCACTACCACCTAATCTCTTTCTTTTAGTGGATGGTATTCTCATTTAGATTTTCCGAAAGAGATACAAAGAAGGCATCATCACTAGCCTAGAGCAAGACCAGCTATCAACTGCCCATGCCTTCTCAATTTGCCAACAACACCCTTGTCTTCTTCAAAGCCTCCACTTAGCAGATTACAATAATTTAATTCTTCTTATATGCATTTTTTTTCGGGTCTCAAGATCAATTACTCAAAGTCGAGAGTGGTCTTTTTCAAAGAAAACTGTCCTTTGTCTAGCACCTATCTCAATCACGCCATTGAAAGCTTTAAACAAAGGTATTTTGGGGGGACTAAGGTATAGTTTTTAGTAATTTTTTAGAAAATCAATTAGGTAGAGAGGTGTTTTGAAAAAATAATTTTTTGAAGTAAATCTAGTGGAATAGTATTTGAATACCGGGAGGAGAATTCGGATAGGGTTTTAGAGGATTGAGGTATTCCTATTCTCCCAATAGAATGGGAATGAATATGAGATTTCCTCCAGCCAAATGGCTAGAATGGGAGTTACTCATTCTCGTTCTCTTTACGAGCCCAACTACCCCCAATCAAACACACCTTAAATTGCTTGCTCGCCCAAAATAAGTTGGTTCGTAATGTTCTAGAAGAATGTAATTTAGAACCTGATGTGCTCAACCTAGTGTATATTTGTTTGCAACAGGTTCATCTTAGATAGCTATGTCTCAGTATTTATGAGACAAATCACTATTATATCATATAGAAGATCCAAGGTATCATGCTTAAACTCGACTTAGAAAAAGAAAAAAAAAATTGATTTAAAAAAAAAAGAAGCTTTGACCGAGTCAAAGTCGATTGCGGCTTCCTATTCACATTGTCACAAAATGTGATTTGGTGCCATGGCTATGTGCCATTTTAAGCATTAGCAAATCCACAATCCTTCTTGATGACCAACTAGGAAGTTCATTTTCTCATAGATGAGGCTTGTGACATGGTGATCCACTACCACGTAATCTCTTTCTTTTAGTGGATGGCTTTCTCATTTGGATTTCTCGAAATGGACATAAAGAAAGATCATTACTAGCTTAGAGCTATCGACTGCCAATGCCTTCTCAATACGCCAACGACACCCTTATCTTCTATAAATCCTCCACTCAGCAGATCACGATAATTTAATTCTTCTTATATGCATTCAATTTTTTTTTGGGGGGGGGTCAACATTACTTAGTCAGATCCCGCAATGGTCTTTTTCAGAAAAAAACCCCTTCATTGGCCAGCACTTATCTCAAATCCTGCATTGAAAGCTTGAAGAGCTATGAATAATTGTCTCAGGTTATCGCTGCAAGACCAAGCTCTATTTGAGCAACATTCAGATAGAATTTAGCAAAGAGAAAAGGCTCTACCCAATCTCTAGGGGCTGTCTAACCATATAAACTCTGTTCTATTAGCAATGGCCTAGTATTTTATGTCATTCTTCGCCCTTGCCCATCTTAGCTGATAAAGCATCTTGATAGCGTTAAAAGATCAGCATTACTTATTGGTGGATTTCACTTCATCACTGAATACTTCCCAATTCTTCTTGTTTTCTACTCTCTCTTCAAATTTGAATATGTAATTTACCTCGATTGAATAAATTTTGGGTGGCTAAGCCTCCCTTCATAGAAAAAAAAAGACCCTTGAAAGGCTCTAGAGTAACATCTAGAGGCTTTTGTCTTATCAATTAGAAGAAATATCTGCGCAAAAATGCACGTCTTGGCATAAAAGATCTCAAACATATGAATCTAGCACTGTTAGGTAGAGGGAGATGGTGGCTTTTATTGACTCTAGAAGTGCTTGGGAAAAAGATCATCACTCAGGAAGACTAATCCCTTTCAAATACGCCAAGTTTGAAATCATGTGATTCTTCTTTTTGAAGGTCGTTCTCCAATGCACAGATGGTGAACATTACCACTGGAAGAGAGACTAATCAACTACGATCCTAGCAAGATCCATGGCTTGATCAGCTCTTAGAGTGTATGTGCACCTACAAGATAGAGCTGGCCCATCTAAATTTTGGATACCTACAAATGTAAATCTTCCTCTATAGACATGGTGCATCGATGGACTAGCCTCGGCTGCAAAGCAAATCTATTTTGGGCATTAAATAGCACAAACTTAATGTTCTCTAATTATTGATCCAAAGAGCTAGAGCCCAGCTTAATCTGAGCCCAAAAACTCAAGTCGAACTTGAATCAAATATGATTAAGCAGAGCTAGCTCCAGAACAAATAACTTTTTTTTTATTTTGAGGTGGCTTTCATTGATTCACATTAGGAAATATTCAAGGCCAAATTTTGTTAAAGAGAATTTTGGATTCGAGTCTAATCAAATAATTGGTCTTTCCATCAATTAGCTATAATCAATCATCGAATGAATCGAGCTTCATCCTTGCTAGAAGTGTGCTGCTGAGCTGATTTCAACTCGACAAGGTTACCGAGCTGCTCAAAGTAGGCTCGAGTTCAGCTCGATTCAAAATCAGGCATGCCCAATAAACAAGTTAAGCTCAGATACAATTTTTAGGTTCGAAATTATTTAATTTCAAGATCACATCCAAGTCTGGCTCTATGACATGCACCCCGAGACTTACCACATCGTAGAGAAGATACCTAACTTTTAGGCCGAATGACAGCAGAAACGTTTGATCCAATCGTGTGGCAAAGTGGGCTGTCTATGTCCACTAAAATCAGAACGTTATCCTTCTCGCCCACGGCAGCCACACAAAGGCACCATATTTGGTATGCTTGCGTGCGAGAGAGAGAGAGAGAGAGAGAGAGAGAGAGAGAGAGAGGTTGTGGGCGTCTCACGAAGACTGGTAGGTGGTAGGAGGTTGTCTGGTCCTCTGCGAACCGTGACTTTGATCACGAAAACATCCAAGATTCGTGCAGCCGACTGAGAGCGGCTTGAGCTATGGCTCAACTCATAACTAAACCCCCTCACAAGGTAAGCCAAAGCCACCAAACCACATGTTCTTTTCTATTATTTTGTCATCTTGCTTATTTACAAGGAGCAAAGCTAGGAGCTTTCTTTCAATAGCACCACATTTTTTTTTTCCTTGTGTGTCAAGTTGCACCAAGAAATTGGTGAAATATAGGGAGGTTGGTGTGAATCATCATGATTTGCCATGCCAGCATCATATGAAGTACTTGAGAAATCTTTTATGACTAGTGGCTGCTGCAAGGCACTTTTCACCAACAACTACAACTTTTCTAGTTTTTATATATAAGCATCATTGTTAGATAACCCTCAAAGGTAAGTTGATAGCTCCTAAGTAATCTGACCAAGGACGATGGTCACATGCTTGAGTGGAGGACCACCTTGTAGTTGAGATATTAAACAATCAGATGTCAAGCTCGCTTGCAGGGGTTGCTGTAGTATTGCACCTTGACACTTGTGGTTCTTTCCAACTGGAAATATTGTCTTAGCCCCTCTTATCCTATTACATTAAATAGCACTCCTTGCTTAGGGCTGTTTCTTCCATGTGTACAATCGTTGCAGTATCATTATTTTAAAAATAGCTATCTTACTTTCTAGTGCAGTGATACCCTAGACCATTGAGTAAGATGTTTGTAGGTTCGAAGCCTAGATATTAAATCCTTAATTAGGGTTTAGTACTGGCTAGTTGCTGAGTGGGAAAGGACTTAGGGTGCACAGGAAAGTTGGTCGGGCTACTCTAGTAGGTAGGAACTAAAGAGGAAAATGATAGCTCAAGATACCCCGATTTAGTAGGATTTGGTTAGTCTTTTTTGGACGAGATCCTCGGTTGTTAACTTTACTAGATAAATTTTTAAACATATCCGATCAAACCTAAATCTATCAATTTTTAGTTGGAGCAACATGTAAGTTAACATCAGCAATGGCAATATAATTCAAAGAAATAGAGGATTCCTTTAATTCTTGTAATCGAAGTGATTAGACTTCGAGTTAATATTTTCTCAGTTAAGTACAATTCAAAAGTTTTATCAGAATCATATCTAGTCTTTTCCTCTCTTTTTTTGGATAAAAGGTGCAACCTTGTTCGAAAGTCTTAGAACACCATAACCAGCAAACCATGTGTGTTTCTGTACAACTCAATGTGTGTTTTGAATTTGTAGTGATTTTTTTATCATTAGTCATTAAAACGAATATTAGATTGACCACCAATTACTGGCCGCCGTGGTTCTCAAGAAAATCATGGATTCCACCTAAACCTTTCTTTATCAATCCTTGCCTTATTTCTTTATCTTTTGCTTTCCCCCAAGGGATTATTTGATTGCATCACACAATTTGGTTGGTCCTAATTAGTTTGGTTCTTATCGTAATCATGCATCTGCTTTTACTTTAACATAACCTCTTATTAGAAAACAAAAGTCTGTGACATTGGATGTGGTCCTAATTAGTTTGTCCGAGCCATATCGTGGCAGCTTTATCGCCGCAATCATAGTTACGGAGCTGTGCACTGAGTACAGCGTCGGCAATTCCATCCTCCCGTGTTTTTCTGGCTTTGCAGGCATCACATTCGAATTTCAATTAGAAATTAATTGCAATCCCATCAAAGAAAAAAACAAAAATTGGGCTCAGTATTCGGCTCTAATTAAGGTGGGATCTAGCCCACCAACTTAACAGTAGATCAATTCAATGTCAAAATAATACATTTTTATTGTACCCTTCTCTACTGTTTCTTTTTCGTGTTTGTATGGACGTGCTGCTTTATAATTGGACCGATCAAACACTAAGCTGGCGGATCTGATTTCAATTAAGAGAATCAGCTAAGCTTCAACACTACTAGTACATGTGGTGGGTGCAGTGATAGCATTCCCTTCGTCTCATGTTTTTCTAGCTTTGCATGCATTAAAGAAAAAAAATATATTTGCCGGGTATTTAGCTCTAATTGAGGTGAAATTATTAATAGGATCCGGTCCACCAGCTGGAAGGTAAATCAACCCAACTATTAAATGACATGTCCCTATTGCAGCTTTTTTTTCTATTTTTTTTCTTTTTGTGATTGGACTGGTCTACCACTAAGCTGACGGATCTGATCTCAATTAAGGAAAGTAGTGGAACTTCAACACTACCAATAAATTTGGTGTCATAAACTAGTATGTGTACTTGTGTTATTCATCCAAGCATGAAAGACTAGGAATCGACACAAATGGTCATGTGATTCTGCTATTGAAGTCGCAACAACTCCCTTTTCCTAGTTAAATTACATGGTAACCCTCCGTTGTTTGGTCTACACGTGTGATTTTTGGATCCCTCTCTGGGCCATCCCCTTTCTTGGAGTGCAGCGTTATTTTTGGATCTCAAACTTGGCTCCTCCTGGAAAACAGACCTGAACCTCCTGATAAGGGCTGTAAGGTGTTTGTGTTAATAACTCGGAAAGCTACGTCGTTGCTATAAAAGTTGCATGGACCAGGTCTGCAATCAAATTCTTGGGGAATGGTTGGTGCCCCAAGGAGAGCAAATTACCTGGTCCCAGTCGTCCTCGAACCCTTTCCCTTCAAATTAGTTGAATGTCCTATCAATCACGGGCTGCTTCATCTCTCATGTCTCACAACAGCGTCGTTTTTCTTGATCGGATCCACCGTTCTCAGTTTTGGAGCTTTGCATGACTTGCCCCGGGCTTGGGTTCCGTATCGTTTTTCTCGGAAGATGAGGGAGGGTTAACGTAGGGTCACGGCATCATTTATATTTATATTTTTTTATTTAAAAAATGAAATTATTGAAATTTATAAAAATAATGTTATTAATTTTAACTTTTAATTTTTAAAAAATTATTTTTATTATTTTTAATAAATAAAAATTAGAAATTCTTATTTTCAATATTTTTTGAAAACAAAAAACTTTACCACTATCGGCAACATTGCCTCTGCCACTATTGTAATACCTGTATTTGCTATCATGCACTGCTACCATTTCATCATCTTCAGTATATATTGCTAGCACCCTCACCATCACTATTATTACTATCGTTGTACTATTTATCATCACTGCTTTCTCCATATAGTCATCACGTCCCACCACAGCCATCGCTGGCACCATACCATCACTCTGGAGCCTTCGCCACATTATTGGCGTTGCTGCCACCATTGTCGCTGCCACTGATGCCATATCGTTGATGCTCTCACGATCAATACCATCAACGCTTCCATTGTCTTGATCTCTACGTACAGCCGTAATCTCCATAGCCATCAATCATATTTATATATTTAACAATAATCAACTATATCAAACCTATTTATATTTTTAAATTTTTTAAAAATAATAAAAATAATTTTTATCTTTTATTTCGACGTAAATATGCATTGGGGATGTATATTTAGTTTCATATTGATTATACATTAGATAGACAAAATAGTATCAGAGTGAATCTAGTCCATAACTTATGTAGATTAGGAGATACTGCAACAAATTCATAGGAGTTGCTACAGGCTGATTATGGTGCTTGTAATTAGATTATAATGGATTTGGATCCTAACCTGGTGAGAGACCCGTGCGGGCGTATATTTAGTGCCAGATCATTTATATATTAGGTAAATCTTGAATACTTATATAGGACTAAAGAACCCAAATAACATCTTTCAATTAGCCTTTTTGGAGTGAGGCTCTAGAATGTAATAAAATATTATGAGGATCTACGCGGATATGTATTTAGTTCCACATCAGCTATGCACTGGATAAATCTTAGGTACTTATACGGGGTCAAGAAATCCAAATAACATCTTAGGTACTTACACGAGCAAATTTATTGTTCGGTTAATTTCTTATTAATTAATGTCTTATTTAGTTTGAGCAGGTATTTTTTAGAAAAAATTATATAAAATATCTATTATCTTATCTTATTCTATCTAAAAATTTAAAAGTATTTTTTTAAAAAAATTATTCAAATTTCTAACTGGGAAATAATTTTTTTAATATCTTATATGATTTTTTTAAATTTTTTTTTTGTGAACATCTTTTTTTTCTTAAAAACACTAACGAAATGCGAGTGATTTCTGTTATAAAATCATGACTTTTCATCTTTATCTCTAGATGGATATCCATCTGAATTCATCCATGACTATTCAACTTCTCATAACCCTCCAATTTCATCATTAATGATGAATTAATGTATTTATGGCCTTTGATCTTTCACCTTTGGCCTATAAATAGATGATATGTAGTCTTGTATCTGAATGAGAAAAGCAAGAAAGAATAAACGATCATTTATTCTATCGTGCTGATAATGTAGTATATAACTAAAAGTAAAAGTAATAAAGCAATAAAAAATAAAGAGAAAGAAAACACAACAAAACATGGGATATAAATGAACTTTTATTCTTTCTTGCTTTTCTCATTTAGAAACAAGACTACATATCATCTATTTATAGGCCAAAGGAGAATGATCAAAAGGCCATAAGATTAAAGACCATAAATACATTAATTCATCATTAATGATGATATTGGAGGATTATGAGAAGTTCAATAGTCAGGGGCGATGAATATCCATCTCAAGATGTAGATAAAAAGTCATGATTTTATAATAATTCTTTTAATTTTCCGTTCACCATATTTTATTCCTTCTTTTTCTGTTCTCGACAACCAACAGCGATCTATCCTATCAATCAATCAAGTACTATTTTTCAGTTTCGGAGCCTTCTGCAGCCGGGAATATATTCCATTAACAAAAGTTCGGCATGGGCACGTGTCGGGTATCCCGGAAGCTGATCTCGTTCCATGCGCTCCGGTGGAAACCGCGCGTACGTTCTGCACCCTATTGGGAACCGGAAAAATAAATAAATGCGGAGGTTTCGAAGCGCATCCGGAATCGAATCCCCGATCTTTTGCTTAGAAGGCAAGAGACTGTATATAATCCAAACTTAAGGTTTGGTGGTAACTATTAACACCATACTTTAAAACTTTGAAACAGGAAATAATCAGAAAAGAACTTTGGAAAAAGAAGCTGAGGAGGCAAGAAGATTAGTGTTGTTTGTTTGTTTATCTGGATATGCAAAACATAAAAAATTTCGACCCAACTTTCACGCCTCAATTCATAGCTAAGAGGCAAGTGGAGTTTGTGAGAAAACATGATAGAATTTAATATTTTTTTTTATCAGCCTTAGCTTGGTTGATTGGTATCTCTCTTTGTCTGAGATTGATCTATAGCCCGAACCTCCTCGTGCTGCACGGTCATATAGAATTCTCAGAAAAATCCAAAATTCTTATCTTTCCATTTTCACTAGCACCATGCAAGTTGAAGTAAAGCAGTGCTAGGGTTGGAGCATGTGGAGTGCTTTAATGGCTAATCTCTAATACCCATACTATATAATCTCATGTCAATTAAATATATTTGAATTATAATTTTGATATGTTTGAATATTATTATTGTCGATTTTTAGTAGGTGGGCAACGAAATGTACCTAGATTTCATCAAGGTAATGAAAGGTTGTTATAGATATAGAAAATGGTAAAAACATGCAGAAACGAAGTAGTAGCAGTAGTTTAGAATATCAGTACATTTTTAAGAGACCAATCATAGTTAACATATTTCTCTAAAAGCTAGATTGTTCGATGGATGAAGTCGTTCGTAATTCACTTTTATTGTGATGAGTAATTTTTCATAGTCAACAATATTGTCATAATTCAGGACTTTATTCAAAAAGACTAGTTGGAAAGTATTATTTAAGTGTCTTGGTTCCATGTGTAAGTATCCAAGAGCTACCCAATATATAACCAATATAGAAATAAATCATACCCGCACAGATTCTCATATGCTCCCTCAATTTAAGCCTTAGTATCCTTACTGGGTTAAGAGTTCAAATCCATATAAATTTATTCATAAGTACGAAAAATTCAATCACAAACAATATGGCCTGCCAATGATTAGCCTCCATTTGGCCCATACTGCTGTGGCCTTTAGTCCATATGAACCATAGGTTGGGTCTGTTGTGTTACTATTTGTCACAACTCAAGATCTTGGTCCTGTATAAGTATCCAACATCTACCCAGTACATTGCTTTTGTGGGACTAAACATATATCTACACGGATCCTCACAAATATTACGGAGGAAGAAAAACTACAAATTAGTTATTTTGTTGGTTTATTATTAAATATTTCATTCAATATTTTAAGGTTTTAAAAATAGTTCTATATTGGATATAAAACTAAACAAAATCTACTGAAAATATAGATTCTTATCTTAGACACCCAAATAATTTGGCTTTTTGAGTAGATGAGGTTTATTTTTATGTTTATTTCTCTATCCTCTGTTGGAATTCTTTGGATGCATCTCTTATTATTTCTCACACTTCTCTTTTGATCCAATGCAATGGTCATGTGAAGGAATGCATCCTATGAAAGAATGCTCGAGCATTCGTTCACACTCATCCTTCGACATCTACAAATAGAAAAAGGGGTGGTCATTCCCATCCATCTTAGCAACACCACTCAAATGAGTATAGAGAAGAGAACCAAAAGTGAGTGAATTCAAATACACCCTTTGAGAATTTGAAAAGAGAGGATTAGGTCCTTGTATAATAGGATTGAGAGAGGTTTTCTTCAATCTATTTTGCCAATTTCATTGTATCAAGATTTAGCTAGTTCAGGTTCAGTCTTAATTCTTCTTTAATTGTTAAAGTATACTTCAAGAAGAACACGAAGCAACTCTCTGTATCTTGAGAGTAGACCATCATCAACTATTTGCACCTAGGAGGGATAAATTTTACTCTAAAGGGAGTGATTTCTATAACGTGCCTTAAACCGGATAATATCTGTAACTTAATTTATTTTATTCTATACATATAGAAAATTATTTACTCAATAATCAAGGCAAAACAACAAGATTAACTAAGAACAGTTTCTCCAACATATTTGACCTTGGATGATGCTCTTATCTGGTTAGCCAAAATGTTGAAGATGATCTTGATTGTGCTGGCCTTAGTTTTTGTTGTTGTTGTTGCTGCCATTGTTTTTATTTTTGTTGCCATCGAACTGAAAAATAATGTTGCTAATATTTAGATTCTACTTGCAGCTTGGTTACACTAGTAAAACCATCTCCAATGCAAGCGGCCAATGCAGTGTATATTATCTAGTAATAAAGAAGAGTAAGAGTTTGAGCCAAGTGTGAAGTGGGGAAGAGAAAAGAGATGAAGTTGAAGACATTGGCCCCAATTCTAGAATTCTCCTTGGCAGTCTAATTTGACTAGATCCATCCAGCTAAATAATTTGATCTCACCAAGTAGATTAAACCACGTAACCCAAACTATATTTATGAGTGCAGACCTACAGCTTTAAAAAAAAATATAAATATGCATGTACAATTGCACCAGTACTCCAATCCCAACAATTTTCAGATGGCATATGCCGGTCAGCAAACCACGAACGTACGCTGTATCACGTTTCATGGACTCATGACATGTCTGAACTCTGGATGCATGGACCAGCTCTCACGTCTGCAGCTGGATTAGGTAATAGTGCAAAATTTGCATGCAACTACTCATGCTAAATCCATATTCACAATTTAGCTATACGTTATCGGGAGGAAAAAAAAAAAAAAAACTATACTTTGATATCAACCAATTTATACTGGTACCATCTTGAGATGCTGAGGAACAAGAGGATATAAGAGTTAGATGGAAGAAATGAAGGCAAAATAAATAAATAAATAATAACACTGTTACTTATTAAATCAAAAAAAATCTTCCAAGGCCTTGATGCCTCCCAAATGATAAAAAGGATTTAGTGGCTCAATGCAATGCATGACCTTACCGTACCAACCTAATGCTTCATACAAAAAATCTAGCTGGAATATAATATTTGGATTTCTTGGTTCCATATAAGTATCCAAAATCTATTAAGGAATAATCGATGTAGAACTAAATATACACTCGCATGGATCCTCATAAACTCTCCCTATTTAAGTCATGAAATTATCGCCAGGTTAAGGATTCAAATCTATTCATAAGTAGTACGATCGGCTCATGGTCGGCCTTCATGAACCTGTGTTGCAGTATCTTTTAATCCATATAGGTCATGAGCTGGGTCTGCTATGATACCATTTGTAACGATTTAAGATCATATCATAAAAATTTAGCGAAAATATATTATTTAAATTTTTTAATTTTATATAAATATTTAAAATTTATTCCACGAATGAATGATTAATGTAGTACGCAGTCCTCACAAGCCAGGGACGTGTCGAACGCTCGTAGTTGCCGTTGGCCTTCGTGCTGCCCTTTGTTTGTTCCTATCTGGCGGCGGCCAGCTTGACCCTCCACCAGCTTTTTGTACCCATGCCATTTCCAAGTTTCGCCACCTTGTTATCTTCTCCCAACTCGACTTCTTCTCCCCGGTTGACATTCCAGTACGAGAACATTATTGTGCAACTTTAGACTGGGAAAAGTAGGTCACGTTACATGGTACAAGGCCGCCTCGGTCTCCTTTCTTCATTAGCCTGCTTGATTCATTTATTAATTTTCAGAATAACTTTTGGGTGCATGAAGTTTTTTTTTTTTTGTTATTCTAAAAAACAAAATAACTTCACCAAAAAATAGAAATAAATTATAGTATTATAATGGAAATAGTTCATGACAACTCCTTGAGACATAGTTATATCTAATAAAAGAAAATTCAGCCATTATAACTATAGCTTCCTTATTCCAAGACCTGCTTGCTTTATCTTTCAATTAATGTCATCAGTCTCCATTATTTCAAATTCTGCTGTTCATGAAGACCTTGAAACCAATCCTCGTCCTTGAAAGTATTGTTAGCATCATGTGGAGAGTTAAAGCTTTGGACCCCATGGACTAGCATCAATCCAGAGGCTGATTCTGTCATGATTGTTGATAGCTCTCTTTCACTGTATATATACAAGTTTATTTGATGACCCGGGGATTGAACTTGCCTGTAAACGGAGCATAATGTATCCTTTTTTGTTCTCATATCAATTGAAAGCACTCTTAGTAGGTGGCAGTCTTCTGCAACTCCTAGAAAATTTTCTTACCTTACCGGCTCCTAATGCTTTTTGATCGGACCACATCATGAAGGATACAAAATTTATATGCTGAGAGTCAAAAAGATGAAAATGATGACATATTCCGGTGAGATCTTAAAGTAGGAAGCTCGCATAGGGAAGACTAATATATGGTTGTTTTACTACTGACGTTGAGTTCATGAACATTTTGTTTGAGAAACATTATTAGCAAAGGGAAAAAGGTAATTAAGGACTTTCACAAAGATTAAGGGCATTCTTGTAGGGTTCTATGCTTTCAGATTTTGAACATAAATTTGAGCTTTGGTTGCAAACTTCCTCTAAGAAACTAAGGATCTAAGAGGTACTGCGGTATTGATTGGAAAAGATTATAATTTGTGTCACTACCAAAAATCAAGATGACATTTTGTCTGCAAACTATAGAGCAGGGACCATCTAGCTAGGGTGCATGCCTTGGTAGTAGTTGGCCCTTATAAAGTTCCATACATGACCAATTCACCAATTCTGCTTCTCTAAAGTAAGAAAATTATTGAGCTCTACTTGGTTGAATATATGTAGCTGTGCTAGGGTACAAGGCTAGCAAGTCACTATATATTAGACCGAAAAAGGAGGCAAACTTAGATCTCATGCCATCTTAGACTAAGTTTTCTATTGTTTCTATATTTTTTGAGCAATATGATAGTATAGATATTTGTACCACCCCAACTCGATGCACAAAGATGCCACGTTCTCGCATTCTACTCTAATCCTCCCGAGGTCGACCTCTTTGTGCTAGCCGATGCTCGGCACTCATTTCTCGATGCACCTATTATTTTATCCAGCATATTTTATAGATGGTAACAGTGCAGCTGAGTGGGTGGTATCTTTTATAGCAGAGCATATAGGTAAAGTGATGTTGGGGTTCTTTTCTAAGCTGCCTTGGCGTCTTCGTAGCTTGATTGCATCAGATGCTCATGGGTGTATTTATTCTGAGCCTTGTAATATAAAAAATTGGCTAGGGATCTCCTCCAGATTAACCCAGAAAATAAAAAAATCTAATTATAAGATGGTACTAATTGCCAAGTAAATTGTCCTAACTAAGCCTCTATATATGCTCTCTATACCTCATTCTCTCCAAAAATGCTCTTACGGTTGACATGACAGCAGACCCATAGGTTTCTTTAGGGGGGAAGCAAAGTGCAGGTTTCTTCGGAAAACAAGGTAAAATAGGAAGTAATAAGAGAAACAACTTGTCCTTAAAAAAAAAGAAAAAAAAAGAAAGAACAAAAACTTAGCCAATCCTTTTAAATAAATTGTTTTTGTTATTCTGTATTGTATCTTCAAGATGAGAGTGTCACATGTGTGCAAAAGTGGCTTTCTTTATAGTGGGGATGAAAGGCTGCATCAAAGGATGTTTGTCTCAATTGAAAGAGAAGAAGAAAAAAAAAATATCAAAGGATAAATCAGAGAATTTTGATCTCTAATATAATTTCCTTTTAGAACTAAGATAGGAGGGTAGGATAGGAACCCAAGCCACAAATACTAAGCGACTTCAGTGATGGAACCAGCTGGCATCCGCACTATTGTTTAGTAATGAGTGTAAGTTCATTCGCATGTACGGAGAGAAGGCTTTGCTAGTTGCAAATTTTAGTGGGTCACAAAAATTAACACTAGAACTCAAGATTTAGGTCGCCATTGTACGGTATTTTGGCTACTAGCTTTAGCCGCATATCTAGCTAGCCACTAGGTCGAAGCATTACAATGCTTGGCATTGGATTTTATGGACTACCTTTTCACTTGTTGGTCTTTAAAATATGAAATTTGCAAATGGAACTCAACAAGCCTAATGTCTTTACAGAGTTGAAGGAATATTAATTAAGTAATTGCAATTTGTTAAGGGCTTATATGTTCAAAATCTTTTTAATTAAGAGGGGATGCAAGTTATTGAACTCAACAATTCACTTTCACATAGCAAGATATCGTAGATATCCAACGAGCAGTTGCATCTCTCAATTGCATCTAGCCAAATTGTATTGACTTTAATCCAATGTATTAACAAATAACTAGACAATTTTTATATAATTAAATATATAATAATTTTGAAAATATATAATTTATTTATATAAATTTTCAGTTTCGAGAAATCAAGTAGTCTTTTTTACATTACAAACATTTTTGGTTATAGCATTTTACAACTTTGAGTTTACCCATTCGGGCTACTAATTTAATACGGTACAGTACAGATAATTAGTTCGACTACGTGGAGCACCACTCCATTATTGAGAAGTGGACAAGTTTTTTTTTTGTTTTTTATTCGACCACAATATTGATTTGCATGGTAAGATATATCTTCATATTGCCTTCGTTGATTAAACCCTGTATCTTTTAACCAAGTCCTTTCTTTTTACATTTACGATTTACCAAGCCAAGCCGAAGTGCTGGACCCAAGCCGAAGCCGGATTGCGACCTTTCACTCTTTTTATTTTAATTTGTTGAATCAATTGCTGACTTTTACCAAAAAAAAAAAAAAAAACCAATTGCTGACGCTGACAGGGATTCTGAATCGCACCTTTTTTAGGGCCTCAAGGCCTGCACGGAGGATTGAATTTTCTTTAACTCGTGAATGAAATAATTTTCTTCACCTGCTTTGAACAAATATCGGATTCTCTCTCTCCCCATGCAAGACTGGAGCGGTGGGGTGCAAGCGCTATTGTCAGTTTGTCGTCACTCCCGTCTTCTCTGTCTGTCTCTTTCATAGATCCCATCATAATTTATATAAACTAGAAAATTCAACAACACAAATCTTTTACGAATTATTATAAATCAATTATAATTTTTATGATTAAATTTACATAAATTTATATTTTTATTCTGGCAAGAGCATGTAAGAACTTAAATAAAAAATATTTAAGAATCCGTATTCCTAGACTATATATTTAATAATTTTTAAATATTTATATTTTTTTAATTTGTTTTTTAAGTGATTCGGATAGTCATAATATTTTTTTTCTCTCTCTATATTTATGATGACCCATATAAAATAAATAAAAAAATATATATTTTTTTAAATAGACTTATGAATTAGAAAATACAGCAGTACAAACCTGAGATAAACCTGATCATCATTTTTTGATTAAATTTAAATTTTTATTTTAACAAAAAAAGGCCAAAAATAATTATCTCAATATATATTTAGTTTCATATCGACTATATATTTAATATTTTTTAAATATTTATATTTTTTAATTTGTTTTGTAAGTGAGATTCGGATCGTAATAATATTTTTTTATTTTTGCAAATCAAACGTGTCCTTGAGGGGAAAGAGAGAGGGGGAAGAGAATTCCTTTCTTAATCCTTTTTATTTAAGGCAACGTTCCAGTTTCATTATCGCTTTTGGTCGCATTTGTCCATGCTGCCATTAATGAATTGCCTTTCTCATGTTCCAGTCAAGTTCTTTGAATAGTATGACGGGGGTAGAGGAAAATAGTTGGTTTCTTAATCCTTTTTATTAAGGGCAAGTTTCATTCTTGCTTTTGGTCACATGTCCATTCTGTCATCAATGAATTACCTTTGTCCTGTTCCAGACAATATCTTTGAATGGTATGACTCGAACATCCTGTCTATTTGATCTAACATTACACAATTTTTGTTCTCTACTTCCTAAATTCTTGCATGTGATGGAAGCCATGATATGAGCCCTGATATCTCCTTCTGGTCTGAGGAGGTGAGGGAGGGAGGGGGAGGGAGAAAGAGAAAGCTTGGTTGGGGAAAGTTTTTCAGTTCTACAAGCAAGAGTGCCGAGTCAGTCCAACACTGGGTCCTCTGACTGCTCTTTAGAACCAATTTATTTGTCCTTCTCCTGGTAGTGGTGGTGTTCCAACCTCCTTCCCAAGTTCAGGAACCTCTTACTCTATAATTTCTTTTTTTCTTTAGTCTCCGTGCTGGACTATCTTATGTTGACACTCTAATTTGTTTGTCTATAATATTTTTGTAACCAAATCTCTGAGCTAGATAGGCTATTCTATGAGAAAGAGAAGGGTGTCTTCCTAGTACTCCTACAAGGAAAGAGGCATGTAAGTTCTCACCTTTCTCTCTCTATGATCTAGATTTTTCAGAGCAATTGTAACTCTCCATTAAGCTCACCCAGTTTCTACCCTTTTTTTCACTGCACTTTGTAGTCTGAGCCCTGTCAGTACTTCCTGAGCCTAAAAGGTTTCTTGGCGTCTACCTGGACAAAAAGATATAGAATCGACGAGCCCATACAAGAGGTCTTCTTCTTATGATTATAGAGAACAGAGAACAGAGCCTATAAGTCATCTGTGGAGGGCTTGGCTTCCTTTCTCCTACCAGAATAGTAGTAATAATAATGAAAATTCTAAGGGACTCTCGTTTGGAATTTGGAATGCTTCTGCTGGTGCAAAAAGGTTAGAGAGGTTGGTATTTTTTGTGAGTTCTGAGTAGGGATCTTGGTTATGTGTCGAGCAATGGCAGCAGGCGCCCAAAACCTGGAAGAGCTGCAGGAGAAACACCTGAGGAAGCAGCTTGCTGCTACTGTCAGGAACATCCAGTGGAGTTATGCAATCTTTTGGTCCATCTCAACAAGGCAACAGGGGTATGGGAAAGATTCAACCTGAATATTCTGCTTCTTTTTTTTTTTGGTCGGTAAATATGCTGTTTTTTTAGTTTTTAAGCTCATCACTTTCGTTTACCGTATGGTTGTAGCTGTCTAAGTTAAGATGCATTAAGATTAAAATAGCCATCTCTCAGGCATTTATGCAGCAGTTTGTGGACCGAAAATGGTACCAGAATTTTTCAGAAAAGTTGGTTTTAAGGAGATGTCGCTGAAAAGATGCAGAACTGGTCCAATCTCATTTACTCTGCATTTGTTTAGATCATTGCCTTTATGACAGTTGAGTGGGTCAGGGGATGAAACTTGGACTCTCTGACTGCCACTCTGTTTCTGTCATGGTTATGATTGTTATGGTAGATCTATATTGTACTAACTGTGCTGTCTGTGAGCATTATAATGGAATCTGAAGAAGATATTATTGTTTATGATTGTTATGGTAGATCTAGATTGTACTAACTGTGCTGTCTGTGAGCATTATAATGGAATCTGAAGAAGATATTATTTTTTATGATTGTTATGGTAGATCTATATTGTACTAACTGTGCTGTCTGTGAGCATTATAATGAAATCTGAAGAAGATATTATTGTGTAAATTAGTTCTGATTTACCAAACATAAATTTTTATAGAATAGCTTTGGAGGATGTGCAAGGTGCCTTCATGAAGCAAGGATGAAATTGGCCATTAACTGTCTGTTAGAATGTCCCTTTTAAGAAAAAAAATCATAAGCGATGTAAAACTGTCCCTGAAAACAGGAGCTCACCCAAAATAGCTAGCCGAATGTATTTTTTGGGTTCCTTAGTTTTGTATAAGTACCCAAGATATCCTCGGCGAATAATCGATGTGGGACTAAACATACGCCCACATGGGTCGTCGTACACTTTTGTTGTTCAGAGCGCAACTCCTAACAACATATATATCCAATGCCATTATACTAGCTATCTGGTCGTAATTATAAAATATTTTCATGACATTCTGCATAACCGTAAATTTTAGATAATGTTTTTTTTGACTCTGCTATATTCATTCTAACCCTGTTCTGGAAGTTTTCATGTTAAGTCTTTGAAAATGTCTCTTTACTGAATACACCAAGATACATACTTTTTTTTGATGGAAGACCAATATGTGTTCTTATCTCAAGATTATGTTGCATATACCAAAGAATGTATTAAGTTCCATTGTGTGTGCATTGGTTCTTAGATGGTTTGCTAGCTTTCTGTTTTTGTTATATGTATTTAACTGGGAACTGCATAGTTTCTGAGAGGATGGATGTTCTACATTTTGTAGCTAGAACAATCTAAACCAACTATCCTTCCTTATATGTAATGCTGGATGTTATTATACAAATGACTGAACATAAAGTTGATTGCTACCACATCCTTGAAGCAATGTTGCAGATGTGCGAGTTAACTTCCCCAGAGTGCCTGTCCACAGTTCTATTGCTGACCTTAACATGTAGATAAATTTGATTCCATTGACATAAATAATGATCATGTTCCACTGACGGTACAATGCAAACTCTTTCACAGCCCACATATCAAATGATGACTTTTCTTCCTCGTAGAATTATACAATTCTTAGCTTGTCATCTAAGGAGCCACTGCACTCTGAAGGTAGATGCATATAATGTTTCTTTCTTGTTATATCCGACATTTTGTTACATGAATCAAACTGAAATTCCATCCTGTTAAAGACTTTCCATGGAAACACGCAAAAGCAGCACTTTGTATACAGTAAAATTCTCTACAGGTTTATTTCCAAATAGACTGCCTTATCTCCCTAGAAATGCTAATCACTTTAGATAGATCCAAATCATCAGATGACTCTAAACAGACATGAAACATAATTTTTCGATATATTCCTGTTGACATTCAAGGAACAAGGAATTGTATGCTACATTTCTCCTTGTAGGATACGGCTTTTTATAAGTAGCATTAGCTAGATGGTAAAATTCTCTACCTGTTTACTTTCAAATGCACTGCCTCATCTCCATATAAATGCTCATCACTTAAGATAGACCATGTTCATCAGATGACTCTAAATGAGCATCAAATGTAATTTTTACAATGTAGTCCTTCTGACATGCAAGGGATAAGTCTACATTATATTTGTCCTTGTAGGATACTTCTTTCGATTATTAGCAGTAGCTGATAGGATCTCTTTCTTGTGGTTTTGTTTCACATGGAGATGTCTCTGTATCTTGATCATGTAAATCCAGCTGACATGCAAGGAATAAGTAAGCCTATGTCATATTTCTTCTTGTATGATACTGCTTTTGATTATTAGCATTAGCATGATAGATCTATTTCTTGTGGTTTTGTTTCATACAAAGTTATCTCTGTATCTTGATCATGTATTTTCTTCATGTTTTTGGCATAACCTCTATGTAATGAAGGTGCCATTGTCATAGGATTACCATTTCTTTTTTTGCTTTTTACATGGATTTAAGTTGTGTCCTTCATTTTTGTATCTTTTTTCTTTATCTTGTTGGTTTGTAGGGTCTTAGCATGGAGTGATGGGTACTATAATGGTGATATAAAGACAAGGAAGACTACTCAACCAGTGGAGTTTAAAGCTGATCAAATGGGTCTCCAGAGAAGCGAGCAACTGAGAGAGCTATACGAGTCTCTTTCAGCAGGAGACGGCAATCAGCAGTCCAAAAGGCCTTTTGCCTCACTATCACCTGAAGATCTGACAGACACGGAGTGGTATTACCTGGTTTGCATGTCTTTCACATTCCGTCCAGGCCAAGGGTACCTTTCCTCTGAAAGCCTTAATCTAACTTTTCTACATCATCATGCTTGAATTCATTTTTTTGTTTATTTTTCACTGATTTCAATCCAACTGTGAAGGTTTTCTAGTTTGTTGTAAGAAATATTGAATAATACATAGTTTTTGCAATTATATACGAGTTTGGCCCATAATTCTTCTTCTTTGACAGCATGGACGTTTTGGGCGATGGTTTGATTATATATTCATGTGAAACATTTGCTGTTCAAAATAGAAAAAGATCATAAAAGATTCATTGTTTAGAGAAAGGTCCGCCGAACTGGTACCGGGACCCATACCAGTCGGCGCCCGGTGCAACTCGGTACTGGTTCAGTATCATACCAAACCGGTACCGGTAAAGCGTGCCATTTCACGGACTGGCGCACCTAATTTTTTTTTGAAGTTTTTAAAAAAAATTTAATTGGTAATCACTATTTTTGAACTTTTTCTATGAATTTATGTCTAATTTGGTGTTTTTTTAATGTTTTCTTATTTTTTTTTAATGTTTCTAAGATTCCGGTTTAACCTATGTAATGCATCTTATTGCTTTAAAATGATAGTGTTATAGTGCTACAGTGCCAAAATATTTGGAACTGGGTTGACTTGGTGCAAATCGACCGGTTCGGGCACTTATTGGCTGGTTTCGGTCGGTCCGGAACTGAATGTAACAGGCGAATTGATCTGGTTTCACACTGAGTTAGTTCGGCACTGCCAGAATCGGGCGGTTTGGCCTGGTTCGGCAGTCCTTGGTTTAGACTACATACATTCTAGCTTCTTATAGTTGGTGAAATATTTATGTATTGATGCAACAGCTAATGTCAAAGGTCGAGTAAAAGTGGTGCTTGAGACTTGTTTCAGAAAAAAGAAAATATTAAATATATTGTGCAAATATAGATAATGTATTTTTATCTCATTCTCAACCTGCATGTAGGAACCATCTAATCTAAATCTCTCTCATTCACAGCAGTTGATTAAGATGCTAATCATTTCACGTAGTATTACATGACCTCATATAAGTTGCTCCTCCTAGTGGCATCATCTTGGCTATACTCTCCTAAGGGCTGGTTTGCCAACCTGGGCTGTGCATCGAGCCATTTCCAAAACTTAAAAGTCAGTGCTACCAAGCTAATTGAAAGTGCTTAATCAGAAAACTTAACATAAGAGATCCAATCCTTCAAGGATCATGATAATTGTCGAACACTGTCATGAATATGAAAAACTCTTGGAACATGTTTTGTTGAAGCATGCATAGAGAGAAACAAAGAGTATAACTGAATTGGGAGCAAATATTTATAAGAGCATAAACTCAAATGGCTCAAATTTTGAAGCCCTTGTATTGAGCTTTTTTGCAAGTCGCCATGTGGTTGAACATAAGCAACCCTCATTTTCTCTCTCTATTGGTGCAAAATACATGATTGACTACCTTTTGTGGATCCATAGTGATATAGATACCCTTTGGACCAACAATCAATTGTTTTGATGTTACTTGTGCATTGGGCAGGCACAAAATGAAGGTAACTGTAGAGCCAAGAGCAAAATATGTGATGGAGCATATAAATCATTTATGATCTACGCATCCTATAACATATACGGATCAAAATTCAGTAGGTCTTGATGTCTTTAAACCGTGGACTAAAAATTAAATAACCTTATTTTCTATTTAAAGCATCCAAAGTTCACTAACCTATGAAACATCTTATTTTTCATTTCATGACAACTTTCACATTGTTTATGATATTAATGATATTGATCAAAAATAGATTTCTTATCATGTATTTTGCATCAATAGGATTTGGGCTCTATCTTTCATGCGCTATCTCTCTCCCTCCCCTCCCACTTTAGAAGGCTTATTTTTTTTTCCTTGCACCAGTTTTTCAAACTTATCTTCTGAATCATTTATAATTTGAGGCACAATATGATGCCTACCATTGTTGCTATTTTTTTCCTCCCAGATGTTCTACCTCTGAAAATTTCTTCAACATGATGTTTGCCTCCACTTCTTTGAATCCTCTGAAACTGTTATCTTTTGCTTGTTGCCATGCTTCCCTGTTGTTTTGAGCAAAGTTTTCCTTTCAAGATAGTATTTATTCTCTTTCATTTGTTGACCAGGTTGCCCGGTAAAGCCTTAGCAAGCAATCAGGATATCTGGTTGAGCAATGCTCAATTTGCAGACAGTAAAATATTTTCACGATCTCTTTTAGCAAAGGTTAGATTCTTTGACTATGTTTTTTCTTCAGATGTCTTAGTGCTGTTATAATGTCAATACTAACATATGAGTTGATTCTCTTACTCTCATCCAACATGTGATTTTCTGTTCATTGGTTGGGTTTGCATCACACATCATCATCTCAGAGTGCATCTATCCAGGTATGGTCTTTTTCTGTTGTTCTAGAAACCGTTATATGTCTATAATATTCTAAGCACAACTCCTCTTAACGTAACACATTCTGCTACTAATTTTACTTTGAAATAGCAGGCCTTGATACCTTACTATCCCTATAAATATATTTGTCGCATCGATGTTCCATTTGTGTCATAATTATTTTCTTTTCTTTTTCTGTTTTTCTTGTATGGAGGGAGAGTGGGAAAAATATTATTAAATAAAGAAATCTGGAAGTACACCCTCACAACGTAGGGGAATTGAGCAGGAAGAGCAAGAAGGGAACTAAGCTAAATACAATCATTAAGGTGGACACCAGTCAAAGCAACATAAAACTGAGAAAACATGAGAGAAAGGTAGAACCCTCTTATTTGATAATACCGTGCATAATTTCCTGGGAAGGCAAGCTAGTATATACCAAATACAATACACAAGCTCTTACCTAAGATGCTTGGTAGAGCACATTTAAAAGTTTTTGGCTCTTTAATTTGATTCTCATGAGGTCTTGTACAACCTTTGCTTTATATGCAGTTTGTCGATTCATACACACTCAATCAAGGATCATTGGACTGCAATCAAGTTCCTACTTCATTTTCTTCTGAAAACAACAACTTATTTTTGATTCATCCATCCAGCTTCAGTCCTCAAACTTCAATCCTTCACCAATGTAGATTGGAATGGATCTGCTAATGACCACTCTTCAATAAGCATTTAATGTGATTATGTAGGTCCAGATCTTGTCCATTCGAGTTTTAAAAAGCAACACACTGTTTCAAGATCCTCCATCAGATCAGCATACAAAAGCCTAGAGAATTCTGCCATAGAGTTATTCTGGATTTGATCTTGTCTGAGGGTATTTGCTTCACCGATATGATCCTTTGGTTCTGGGGAGTGAAAATATTGGTGCCTCATATTTGGCTGACAATCCAAGTTTTCATGCTAGAATGAAGCATTTCAAGATTGATTTTCACTTTGTTAGATAAGGGGCAAAGAACAAGCTGCTCATTGTCCATTTATATATCCACTCAAGCTCATATTGCTGGCCTTGTGCTGACAGGACTTGAATCAATTTGAATTACTCTCTGACAAGCTCACCATACAACAATCATCATTTTGCTTTGAGATGGCATATTTAGTCCAATCAAACAGTAACAATTTTCTAACTTTCTAACTCAAATCTGATCTAATCTATTATATAGATAGTTTCAGTTCATTTATTCTGAATCTGGGTTCAAAATTTTCATCATTATCATGTATTCAATTTGTATCTTTTTTGTGACAGAATTGTTATAAGTACAATGCTCAAGGAAAAATGCTATACCTCCACACTCCAGTCCCTGCTCAGTGCACCAGTCTTATGTGGAAGTAGGTGATTGGCTTTACGGTACATGGTGCCACCACCAAATGTTTTCACATCCCTGTGTACACCAATCTGGCTGCAACAGAGAATCAGGTGGCTGAGCGGGGAGTGGAGTGAGGAGGGGTAGCAGTACTTCTACTCAAGCTCTCCACCTAGAGTAATTAGGACAGCGTATTTTAAAATTCTGCTCACTGTCTTTCCATCTGGGTTTACGAAGCCATTTGTACATAGAGGGTTACACAGGAGCATCATATCACATCTAAGTGATTTCTAAATTTTTATAGAAGTAGAATGTTTTTACCACCATGTATCTGAGGAAAAAAAGGATGGATAAACTTGAAGACAACAAAATATTGATATACTAAATTCATTGTGCATTCTGTAGAGAGAACAGGAGGCATAAAAAAAATTATAGATCTTGCCCTTTGACTAACCATAGTCATCCAGCCTTTTCTCAACATATTTTGTCCATTTTTTGGTAGCAACAGATTTTTTCATTTAAATAAGAATAAATTTGGTAGCTGGGGCTTGCCCTTTTGGTCCCACCCCTCTGCTTAGCAACCAGAGATTCTGAGTTCAATTCCTGGAGTGTGCATCCTAAAAACTCTGGACGTGGGTAATTATAGTGCCGATGGGTTTCTTTTCTGTTCCTGAAAAACACTTTCAAATTTGAAAGCCAATGAAACCAATAGCACTTGCATAATACCTTTAACTGATTATGTAACTCTAATAGAAATTGATGTCAGAATAGTGCAGTTGGAGATCATACAAATGTATTTTATAAGTGCTATTATCTATAACTTTAGAAAATTTTAGCTAAGTTTAAGAAAATGACTGTCAGAAAACAGTAGGAAGCAAGAAAGAAATGTAATCGGGCTGACAGAAAAAAGAGCCTCTCATTCCAAGGTTAGGTGACTCTTTCTTCTCCTTGTTATCATTACATTTTAACAAGAAGTCCCTAAATAAGTATATGAAATTCCAAGCTATTTAATACTCTTTTTATCATGAGAAAATTTTTGTGCATTGTTATATCTAGAAAATTTAATTGTTTAAGTATCCATTATGGATATTAGTAACAAGACATCCCAACACAACCAATCCTTTGTTTCCAATGTGGACTGAATCAAGACTAGTCATTCAATCTTTTTATTATTTCAATTTTTTGGATGATGGAATATATATTTCTTCGTGCCCCCCCCCCCCCTCTTCCCTTCAAATCAAGATAACTGGTACATGCCTTCATTGGAGCGCGCACACAGTTTATTGAGTCACTAAAAGATTCTTAAGCTATTCATCTTTATTTTTTCAGTTTGATCATGACTGGTTGTGAGGAGTGTATATTGTAGTTGCCTTTGATGAAATACTTTAAATTCAACATTAAACTAATCTAATATTTATTATTTATTTTGTAATTTTTTGCTAATTAGGAACTTTTGCCATTGCCAAATTTATCTTGAATCTCAAAATCCTCTTTGTATGACAAGGTAAAATAGTAGTTTAAAATTTTATAGAATTCATGTTTACTACCATTCTCTGCATCTTAAAATGCAGACTGTGGTGTGTATTCCCTTCATGGACGGTGTGCTAGAGCTGGGTACAACTGAACCGGTATGTTCATTATGATTCATATATGTGGATATAAATAAAACCATTTATTCTGTTAACTAGTTGTGAATCTTTTTTTAATCATTTTAAGGTTTTGGAGGATTCGGCTCTCATACAGCAAGTCACAAATTCATTCTGGGAGTTGCCTATCCCTGTTTGCTCCGAGCAATCTGTATCCAGTCCTCCATTGGCTGAAAAGGATGAAGACATCTTGTGCCCTAATCTTGAATGTGAAATTGTTGATACGATGATTTTGGGGGAACACAACTTAGTGCCTGATTGTCAGGCCCCTTTGGAGAGTGGGTCCCCAGCTTTCCCTTTTGGTAGTCATTCTTATGCCTCTGACAAAGAAAATGAGCTAATCCAGGATAAGGTCGAGGAATTGCAGGCAAGTATCTGCGAAGAACCGAAAATAGATTCTCCTCATGACAGTTCAAATGAGTGTTGTCCCAATCAGCAAGCTAATAATAATTCTTTTAGAATTGAGAGGCTGAATAGTGCATCTCAAGTACATAATGGGCAGTTGATGGATGATGAGTTCAGCAATGGTTTACATGGTTCTTTGAATTCAAGTGACTGTATATCGCAGTCCTTTGTGAATCCTCAAAGGGTCCTCTCTTCTCCAATGGGTGAGCGAATAAAGAATAATGTCCTCGATAGCCTTCAGGAGGAAGATTTTACAAAGCTGATCTCACTGGATCTTCAGGGTGAAAAGTCACACTATACAAAGACCATTGCTGCCATCCTAAGGAACTCCAAGCAGCTGGAGTCAATAACATGCTTTCCTTGTGGTTCTCATGAATCCAGTTTTGTGGTTTGGAAGCGAAGTTTGAACACTCCAAAACCACTCTCCGCCATTTCACAGAAGCTGGTGAAGAAGATTTTGGTTGATACTGTATGGATGCATGGTGGCCTGCCACTGAAACCCCAAGAGGAAAATGGGCTTCGGAACAAAGTTTGGAAATTAGAAGGAGATGATGCTAATGCTAGTCATGTGTTGTCAGAGAGGAGGAGGAGAGAAAAGCTAAATGAGAAATTCCTCGTTCTCAGATCACTGGTTCCTTCTCTTAGCAAGGTAACTGGAATTGCAGTTTTTTTAAGCTCTTAGTGCCATTGCCCATCTTCATGGCAGGGTGATGTAAAAACACAGCCTGATAAGAT
The DNA here is from genome assembly GCF_009389715.1 of Phoenix dactylifera. Taxonomy (NCBI): domain Eukaryota; kingdom Viridiplantae; phylum Streptophyta; class Magnoliopsida; order Arecales; family Arecaceae; genus Phoenix; species Phoenix dactylifera. Next base: position 13,556 of record NW_024068522.1, on the reverse strand, counting down.
TATTTCCTTGGAGGATCTGGGAAGGCTTGTTTTAAGTTTTTTCATTGGAGATGGCAACTAGAATTACATACTTTTATAGAATATATATTACCTGTTATGTTAGTCTAAGAATTGTGTCACTAGATGTGATTTCAATTTGAAAATCATTTTCACATCATTCGTATGAAGATTAAGGAGAATATTGTTAGAAAAAAATTAATTTTTGACGATAATTGAATAATCTTTTGTAGTTGTCTGCATAGTTTGTCATTTTTTTAGACCTGAATTTAGGAAATGTGACAGCCTCGTACTTTAATACGTATCAGAATTTCAGAAAGATTGTTAAGAACCCATGAGTTCTGTTATGTTTTATTTACTGGAACTATTGGTCATCTATTTGCTTTTAACTTTTATTTATTTATTTGAGAAATTTGGAACTATTGGTCTTATGGTGGTTCTTTTTCTCTCTCTTAGAATTCTATCTTAATGTTAAATCTTTTTTCTTAGAGAAATAAATGTTGAATCATTGTAATTCTTCATAGGACTACCTGTTTCTCTCAGGTTGACAAAGCATCCATCCTTGGTGACACAATAGAGTATCTGAAAGAGCTTCAGAGAAAAGTAGAGGAATTGGATTCTCGCGGAGAGTTAGGTGAGTTTGAAGCAAGAGGAACAAGGAAGCATCCTGACATATCAGAGAGGACATCTGACAATTATGGCAACAAGGAGATTGCGAATGGCAGAAAGCCTAGTGCAACCAAGAGGAAGGCTTGTGATATCGAGGAAGCAGAGGTCGAACATCATTTGTTTCTATCAAAGGATGGTCCACTTGACGTTAATGTTACTGTGATTGAGAAAGAGGTTCTCATAGAGATGCACTGTCCCTGGAGGGAATGTTTGCTTCTTGAGATAGTTGATGCGGCAAGCAGCCTCCATTTGGATCCTTTCTCTGTGCAGTCATCCACTGTTGATGACAATCTTGCAGTGACAATAAAAGCTAAGGTTTGGTTCACTTGATCGTAATTCCTGGTGGATCTCTCTCTCTCTCTCTCTCTCTCTCTCTCTTTCTCTCTCTGGTCTACTAACTAGTTTTCTTGCTTTTGAACTTGACTGCAGTTTAGGGGTTCAGTTGTAGCATCGCCAGGAATGATCAAGCGGGCACTTCAGAGAGTTGTAGGTAAATGTTGAGAATAGTTATTTCTCGCCAGCAAGGAATGACCAATGTCCGTAAATCTTGAGCTTGTAGAACTCGTTTAAAATTCTGATGAGCCGTGAGAACATATTCTAGTCAACATGTAAAAGTGACTTTTGTGCAGTCTCTTCGAGCTGTTTTATTAGTAACTACTCTCTACTCTTCTCTTTGATGATTTTAGCCACTATATTTCCCTGGACATGATCATGTTTAGCATGCGTTCTAAAACATGGTGTTTGATTTAATCTGATATAGTCATCTGCATGCGGTATAGTTTCAAACTTGTCTCTAGCTTTGAAAGGGCTAAAATAACTTCTCCATGTATAGCCTAAAAGAATGCAAAGTATTCTACACCTTAACTTCTTATGGCCTTGTCACTGACAAATTCCATTCAGGTCTCTACGTACATTTGTGATGCAGAAATGTTTATGCTCTCACAATATGTATTAAACGAAAGAAACTTGTCGAACTTCTGCTGAAATTGTAGCAGTGTTAAACTGGAAATATTGTTCTATCAGCATAAATTATCTGGTATTCCCTACTGGGCATATATGGTTTTTATTAACTTCATCATGGAATCACCAGGTGAAATTGTCTCTATATCGAATTTGTGGATCATGAGGGTTAATGTTACCATTCTGTTTCAAGAATTTTATATTTTGGTTATTGCTTTGTTCTTGGTATGTTTCCACAGGAAGAGATGCCTCCATAATTGGTATCTGGAGAAGGTAAAAGGAACTTGGAAGCGTTCTCCTTCTGAGAGTGTAGGGAATGTTAATGTTAGGCCAGTCATCATATGGTTTGCATTTCCCTGTCGAAGATCCCGGAGATGTATTGTTATTAATAATCTGTTTTTGACCAGCAATTCTCCGTGTTTGTGTCCTCGACCTGAGGTCGGTGTGCTGCCCGGCAAACATGATTTTTTCGAACAAATGCACGGTAAATTTGAGAAAAAAAGGTTATAAAGTTGGAGGTAATCTTGCTGTGTACTTTCAAATCAGCCACTATTGTAAGGAAAGATTCTGGTCTTATTGGGTTGAAGTCAGCTGGGCCACGGAGAAGCCAGAATGGAGGATCGCGATCGTGTTTCACTACTCCGTTTTCCTCGAAGCAGTGAGGCTACAGGCCGTCGAACTCTTTGCGGCCATCTCGTGGAGCTTATCCGCCCACGGTCGTGGGCGGCGCAACGACCCAAGCTCCGATCTGTTTTGCACCGTGAGTAAGCTGACCGGTGACCACTCTCCTCCTTGTAAATCCCCGAAGCAAAACCAAAAGGAAGCCCGCGCGATGTCTTCTAGGGCGCCCTCCTCCTCACCGTAAATCCTTAGGCCCTGTTTGGGGGAGCTGTTGGCAGTAGAGCTGTTGGAAGTAGAGCTGTTGGAAGTAGAGCTGTTATAAAAAGCTGTTTGTTGTTTGGTAACTATATTTTTAAAGTGCTGTGGCACTTTAACATAGGTTTGGTAAACAAACTGAGAAAGTACTTTTATATGATAAAATTACTATAAAGGACATTGCATAGTATTATACAATAGAGCATGATAAAACATAACATATATTAATATATAATATACGATATAGTTTAATATTACTATAATATAAAATATTATTATTATAATATAGTAATATGATATTGCATAGCATAGCATAATGGTAATATAATTATTAGAATAAATTAATTTTCTATAATATAACATAATATTAAATTATTTAACATAACATATTAATGTATTATGATATAATATAATATATATTATGTTTATAGTATAATACAATAATAAAGGTATAAAATATTATAATTATTAGTATTAATTAATTTCTCATAATATAACATAATATTAAATTATTTAAAATAACATATTAATGTATTATGATATAAGGTAATATAATATAATATGTATAGTATAATACAATAATAAAGGTATAAAATAATATATTATTAGTATAAATTAATTTTTCATAATATAACATAATATTAAATTATTTAAGATTACATATTAATGTATTATGATATAATGTAATATAATAATATACTTATAGTATAATATAATAATAAATAACCATTTATCTGTTTAATAGATTATCTCTTTACTTAACTATTTGCAATGGCGACAAATTCACTGTACTTATCAATATCATAAGGATCAGATTATTTGCCACTCACTCATTATTTTTCTTTATATTTATTTATTTATACGTTCATTCGTATATATATTTTTATTTATGCATTTATTTATTTATTATTTTATCCATTGAAATATATTTATTTATTATCTAATTTATTTATTCATTCATTCATTCATTTATATAAATATTTATTTATATATTTATTTATTTATTTATTCTTTTATTTTATTTTATTTTCTTTTATTTTATTTCCTTTTCTTCTTTTTTTTTCTTTTCTTTTTTTCTTCTCTTCTTCTCCTTCCTTCCTCTGCCCCCTTCTCCGTAGCACCGGAAGGGGGCCAGGCCGCGGCGGCCGCCGGAGGGGGCCGGGCCGAGGCCGGCGGCAGTCTCGGTGGCCGACGGCGCTGAAGGGGGTGCAGCACTACGGCGGCGGGGGAGCGGGACGGGGTGCCGCGGTGGGGGAGAGAGACGGGGTGCAGCGGCGGGGGAGAGGGAGGAGGTGCGGCGGGGGAGAGGGAGGGGGTGCGGCTCTGCAGCGGTAGGGGAGAGGGAGGGGGTGCGGCGGCGGGGGAGAGGGAGGCACTGCCGCTGCGGTGGGGGAGAGGGAGGGGGTGCGGCGGCGGGGCACTGCAGCGGCGGGGGAGAGGGAGGGGGTGCCGCGGCGGGGGAGAGGGAGGCACTGCAGCGGCGGCGAGGGAGAGGGAGGCGGCAGCGGCGGCAGGGGAGAGGGAGGCACAGCAGCGGCAGCGGCGGCGGTGGTGCGGGGGGAGGGGTGGGGGTGCTGGTGGGTTGGGAGAGGAACAGGGCGGGGGGGAGGGGGGGGGGGTTTGGGGCAGGTCGGTTGGGAGAGGAACAGGTGGTACAACGAGATTTTGGGGGGAGGAATTTTTTTTTTACATGGGGGTATTTTGGTCAAAAAGACAGCTTTCCGAAAAAGCTGAAAACAGCATTTTCGGAAAGCTCCAAATTGGAGCTTCCCCCCAAAAGCTGTTTTCAGCTTCCCCCAAAAGCTGAAACAGCTTTTCAAAAAATTTACCAAACACCATTTTTTAGCTAAAAGTACTTTTGGAGGGCCAGAAAGTGCTTTTTGGCCCTCCAAAAGCTCCCCCAAACAGGGCCTTAGTCTGCCGTAGATCTCTCCACCTCCAGCTTCGTTCGAGATCCTTTCGATCGGTAGTGGAGTTTTCGTGTACTTTCCTGGAGATTGGAGAGATGGATTTGGCTCGTGGTCTGCTACAATCCAATGCCTTTAATCATGGTGTTGGTTTGAGTTCTGGGACACTGAATTCTTGGCTTAGGAATAGAAGAAGCAGTTATAATTTTCTTGGAGAAACTCGGATTTACTATTAATCATATTCTTTGAGGAGCAGAAAGGGTGGATATATCTGTTGGTGGTTGTTTGATGCTAAGTAGAGCTTGTGGGGGAGATTTTGGTAAGTTCCTTCATCTCTCTCGGCAGCAGAGATCTTTGGATTTTAGTATCTTTAACCCTCGAAAACTTTCGAAGGCATTATTTTTCTTCCAGTGCCAGAAAAAAAAAAAAGAAAAAGATTCTTTAACATATGTTGATGGTTACAGTCAAGATATTAGAAAAGAAAACTGAAAGCTCTTCAAGGGATGAGCAAAAGCATCCGCACGAGGGTAGGGGTGTAGGATCCAAATCTGCTGTAGAGCCAAACGATTCAGGGGAGGATTCAAAGGAGACCGACCTATCAACTGGAGGATCTGACGGAAGTGCTACAAAAAGCACCAAGGAACTGGAAGTCGCTCGACTTAACAGTACAATGTCTGAAGAAAAAGCGCAAAGGATATCAGAATCGGCAATATCCTTAAAGGATGAAGCAGAAAGTGCCCGGAGAGATGTTACTTCTGCTGTTTCTACCATTCAGGAGATTGATAATGAAGAGAGTATTGCTAAAGAAGCTGTACAGAAAGCCACCATGGCACTTTCCATGGCTGAAGCTAGGCTGCAGTTAGCAATAGGAGCTTTGGGTTCCAAAATGGAACAAGAAGAATCACCTGAAACTTCTATGCAGAATAACGAGGAAGAAGAACTCTCGTTTGCCCAGGATGTGGGCTGCTGACTTCAGCCCCATTCTTCTTTTAGGAAGAGCCGGAACAGAGGATCGCGATGGCGATTCTCTTCGGCTCCTCCGGGGACAAACGGGGCAAGGGCGCCGCGGGTTCCCAGGATGTGGGCTGCCGACTTCAGCCCCATTCTTCTTTTGGGAAGAGCCGGAACAGAGGATCGCGATGGCGATCCTCTCCGGCTCCTCCGGGGACAAACGGGGCAAGGGCGCCGCGGGTATCCCGCAGCACCCCTCTCCAGTCAATCCGCGGCCAACCACGGCCGCGGATTTCGCTCGACTGCCACGATTTTCGCGGCGGAGAGTCGTTACGGAGAGAGGGGGGGGGGGGGGGGGGGTTGATAAAAACCCCCCATTTTCTCCTCAATCGGTCACCTCCGAGCCCCCTCTTCCTCCTCCTCCCTCCTTCCCTCCTTCTCTTTTCCTTGGTGACCGGCATGCCCTCCCGTCCGATCAACCGTCCGAAGCCCCTTCATGGGCCATCCCCTGTTCCAAGATTTGTTTTGGCCGTCGGAAAGCCCCACCACCGTCGCCGCCACTTGACCACCGGACTGAGCCACCTGCGGTCGGGATCCGCCGCCTCCATCGACCGCCGGTAAGCTCCTTCTTTGGCTCTTCGTTCCATAGCCATTTATCCTTGATTTTTTCCTTTGTTTTGGCCCCAAACCGAGACCATGCTCGGTTGTCTTCATGCCTGTCGCCGCAGCGACCGCCGGCCGCCGCTGCGGTCGGCTGGCCGTCGACCGGGCGAAGGCCCCCCCGGCCACCTAGGCCGGCCACCCAGGCCGGCCACCTCGCCGATCCCCCTTCCTCTTCCGTTCTCCCATCTCCCCTGTCCGTGGGGAGCTCGGTGAGGAAGAAGGCCCATTGTGGGCCGTGAGCACTATGATGGGCCGTCGGGCCCTGTTCACTGCAGGCCCAACTTGGGCCCAATTCAGTTCGGTTGGGCCTAGTTGGGCAGTACCTTTGTGGGCCCAACTTGAGCCCAGATTAGTCCGGTTGGGCCTAGTTGGGCAGTACCTTTGTGGGCCCAACTTGGGCCCAGTTCAGTTCCGAGCCCGGAACCCGAACTCGGAATCCGAAATCCGAACCCATTTGGCCAATAAATGGAATTTTGCAGTTAAGCCCTTGGCAGTATATTATTTTAAAAAAGGGTCTTCTGTAATTTGTATTTGATCCCTATAGGAAAGATTTATTACATAAAGGTCTCCAACTATATTTATTTGGTCCCTTTACTCAAGCTTTATACAAAATAGTACTATATAATTAGGTATTGGCCCCTGAAATGAAATTTTATAAATAAAATAATTAGAGACCAACTTTGGGGGCTCTGTTGGGCCGAGTCCAGTAGTATTATTTTTGGATTTTGCTTAGCTCTAAAATTTACAAAGAAATTAATTAAATGTTAACAGGTGAACCTAATTCGCCTACCTGAAGTAGGAATTAAGCGAGAAGAGGTAAGTAACTTAATACTTCAAGTGTGATTTCCAAATTGTTTGATAAACTGATTAAGTTTCGACATATATTTTGTATTCAATAAAATGAGTCAGGCATGTTAAATTTTATTTGAAAATCATGTTATATGCTTTGAAATCCGTGAAATATGATGGTACAGTTTATGAAATCTATTTTTATATATATGCATTCTCAGCATGGCTATAATCTGTTATGTTCTGTTCTGACCCCGCCAATGGGGATTCTACGTTGGACCTGTTGACTTGTAATCTGTGAGGAACCGGTTTCGACACCGCGCCACCAGTGATTAGAATAGTAGTTTCTAGACACCGTTGCCACCGGTGACTAACAATAGTGGTTTCTGGTACTCTGTGCAACCTATGCCACTCGGTTACGTGGCCGTAGCCTATCATGTTCAGATTCTGATATTAGAGTTTTCGAAAAAATGATAATAAGTTTTGAAAACAGCAAAACGATGTTATTTATAATTTATTTCAGACATTATCCTGTATTTTGATCTGATATACTCTGACCTCACTTTGGGGTATTTGTTGCTTACTGGGCTAGTATAGCTCATTATTTTATTTTATCTGTTTTTCAGATCCAGAGGCTTGATCACACGGGATTGGAGAGTGCGTTAGATTTTCCAATGATTTCTTCGGTTATTGGCATTTTAGTTAGATTAGTTTGGACTTTTGAATTATGTTAGCAAATGTTAGTTTGGAATTTTGTAAGACTGTTTTTGAATAACTTTAATTATTTATGTCAATTTTAAGCATATGTGATTATCCTCAAATAAGTTTTGAACATCTGTGATTGCTCCGATATGTTTCGATGCCTTGCATGCCTGTGCAGCCCACCGTGCGGGCATGCGGCGTCTGCCGCGCCTCGGGCTCGGTGCGTGATACAGGAAGAGATTGAGGATTGTCAGGCATGCTTGGCAAAGTTTGAGCCAGAATTGAGACAAACTCAAGCCAACAAAGGAGAACTACAGAAGAGTTGCTGAGAAGGTTCAGTTGAATGCTTTAAAGGCTGAGGAGGATGTGGCTAATATAATGCACCTGGCTGAACAGGCAGTGGCTTGTGAACTGGAAACTACTCAGCGTGTGAATGATGCAGAGCTTGCATTTCGGAGAGCTGAGAAGGCCAATGTTTCTGCTAATGCTGCGGAGCAGCAAGCTGTGTCTTCCCAAGAGCAGCTAAACAATGAAGAACCTCCTGTTCTGGAGGAGGCGAGCAAGGATGCTGGAGGTGATATTACTACTGAGGGAAATGAGAAGATTGAAGATAATTTATTGGCTGGAGGTATAGCTGTTAGAAACATTGAAGAACTTAAATCATCTGATGACATTGATGGTCAAGAGAATGGGAAGTTGAGTTTGGATTCTTAAGGAGTAGAGGCTGATAAGGTGGAAAAGTCGAAGAATGTCTCACAGGCAAAGAAGCAGGACATACAATAAATCGAAGGACCTGACCAAGGACAGTTCTTCGCCTCTAATTGCCCCCCAAGCATTGTTAAATAAATCATCTCGATTCTTTTCTGCATCATTCTTTTCTTTTAAGGCAGAAGGAAAACAAGTCACACCTGCATCGGTCTTCCATGGGCTTATTATTTCTGCAAGGAATCGTGCACCCAACCTGGTTCTTGGAATAGTGTTTCTTGGGATAGGGGTTTTCTTTCTTAATAATCGAGCAGAAAAGAATTCTCATTTGCTTTATCAGCCAGATATGGTTACTGGCATTGAAGAAGTTGCTTCAACTGCAAAGCCTGTCGTTGGAGCAATAAAGAGGATTCCAAAAAGATTAAGAAAACTTATTGAGCTCTTACCTTAGGAAGAGATAAAAAGAAGAAGAAGCTTCCCTTTTTGATGTGCTATGGTTACTTTCTGGCCAATGTTGTATTTGTACCAATATTTCACAAAATACCTGGAGGTGCACCTAACTCGTCTAACTGAAGTGAGATTTTTGAAGCAAAAAAAATAAGTAACTTAATATTTCAAAATGTGTTTTTTAAATTATTTAACAGAATAATTTATTAGTTGATTAAATTTTGATATATATTTTGTACTTAGTTAAACGGGTCAGGCATGTTAATAATCATTTTAAAATTATGTTATATGTTATGAAATCAGAAAAATATGACTAAAAAAATTATGAAAAATTATTTTGTATATATATATGTATTCTCAGCATGGCTATAATCTGTTCTGGCCCCGCCGAGATTATTCGTTGGCTCTATCAACTTGTACATGCGAGAAACTAGGTTCGACACCACACCACCAGTGATTAGCATAGTGAATTTGGACATCGTTGCCACCAATGATTAATAATAGTAGATTTGGACACTGTTGCTGGTTAATAATGGTGGATTTGGCACTTTGTACAACCTATGTCACAGGGTTACGTAGCCATAGCCTATTTATATTAGAATTCTGGTATCAGAGTTTTCTGAAAATGCTTAATAAATTTTTTAAAAAATATGTTTACTTGTGATTTATTTTTTTATTCGTTAATTTGTGCTTTTATTAAATATCTGGCATGCTTTGACACCGCTCTGAAATATTATATTGCTTACTGGGATAGTATAGCTCATTATCATATTTTTCTGTTTTTCAGATCCAAATGCATAGACACCTGATTGCTTGGAACTTGGGGAGTGTGCTAAATTTTCTGATAATTCCTTTAGTTATTGACATTTTAGATAGACTAGTTAGAGTATTTGATTTATGTTGACATATGGTAATTTGAAACTTTAGAAGATTGCTTTGAATAAATTATTGATTAACAAAATTCAAGAATTTGTAATTTCTTTGATATGTTTTGTTGCCTTGCAAACCTGTACGGTCCGCCGTGTAGGTGTGCAGCATTCGTCGCACTCGGGGATCGGGGCGTGACAACTATTGCATGCTTCAAATCACCCACATCACCAACATCACATCCTTTGGCATTGAAACCAAAAGTGCATCTTAATTATTAAGCATGGAAGATTGGAATAGTTAGAATTGGGAGGACCAGCCTTTGAGTAGTTAGACTGCTCCCAATGATTATAGGGTAATAACTCATATTCCTCCTATGACCAATGAACTCATTGCAAGGCCTCACATACGATCAATGAACTAAAATTTCTTTTACATACACGAAGGGGAAAAAAAATAAAAATAAAAAAAGTAACATCCAATGTGCTATGCTTGTGTAACTCATTGTGGTCTACCTTATAGGAAGTCACAGTCTGATGATAAAGTCTCTAGTCGTTCATAGATATGCAAGGCATTCTATTTTTAATTAATTCTTCTTTTCTCCATGTCTCACTTGATGTAACGAGCCCTAGTGGGGCTTGTAGTGTGAGAAGAAGGATCTGTCCCATATATACAAAGGAAAAAGCTTATGTGGTACCCTGGACTGGGCTCAGTCCACTTGACCGGCCCAGCCACCTAACTAGGGCCTCGCGTGCGTCACACGTGAGGGGCTGGAGTTTTCTTCCTCCCCGATTGCGATGAATTGAGAGTTCATCGCGATCCGGATCTCAACCAGATAAGGCCTAAGATTAGTTATTTAAGATCCCCTTCCCTTCTCTTTCGAATTCACCTAATATTAAGCCATCAATTCTGAGCCCTTCCTCCGACCTTCTCCCTCGTCTTGTCACCGGAAGGACTTCCTAGGAACCCTCACCGGATTGAGGTAAGCACTCTCCTTTCTTCTTCCTTTCTCTCTTCTCTAATTGTAGGACGATTGGCCTTGATTTGGCCGAGCCGCCTTTTGTCGTCGTCGGAGCTCGCCACCATGGCCACACTTGAATCCCATTGAGGAGGAAGGAAAAGATTGACTCCCCTATTTTGAAGAAGAGTCTCTCTCTTCTTTCTCTCTCCTCTTTTCTCTCTCTTACTAGACTTTCTCTCTCTTCCCCATCCTTTCTCTCTTGTTTTCCTCTCTAATGAACTCTCTCTTTGGAGATGTTGGATCTAGATATGGCATCTCTTTCTATGATTTTGGATAAACCCTATGAACAGTTCTGATCCATGGTCGGCGAGCGGCGTGCCATCCTCCACCTGGATCTTTTCTGGATATTGTTAGAATTACTCACCATGATTTCTATCTAACCTCGATCTCTATCTAAACCCTGTATCCTAGTGCGAGTATGATCAGATGAATTCCGCTTTGATCGGGCCAACTAGGGTGCTGGGTTCCATTACTGCTCGATCAGCTCTATCCTTCTTCATTCTTAAAGAGCATGAAGCCCTATCTCTCTTTGTTTGGGTTCCAGTTGACTCCACTGGGAAGGCTCTGAACTGCCCAGGTACCCAGTCAATAGATCGATCCATTACTTCATTCCCAACTAGATCTTTTAAAATTTGGCCACTATTTATCTTTACCTGACCAACTAAATTCTTTTTGCTCGGACTGGCCTGGGCGGTCGGGCACTATCATCTTACCGACCTGATTTGGGCGCATGAGGCCATTTTTTAATAGTATTTTAATTTTTGACTTCGCTTGGCTTCTGATATGATGATGAAATTAATAATATTTTAATAATATTAAAATAGGTGCTCCTGACCTATCTAACTGAAGTAAAATTTAATTAGTTGATTAAATTTAATTCTTCAAAGTGTGTTTTCTAATTTTTTGGTAAAATAATAATTAGTTGATTAAATTTAATTAAGATATCTATTGTATACTTGTTGCCCAAAAAGACAACCGAAGAGGGGGGGGGGGGGGTGAATTGGGTTTTAAGTAATTATTGCAAATAAAAACTTAATGAGTAACTAATTAAACCTTATTGCAAGTGGATTAATTAGTTTACTATATGCAGTGAATGAAGGGAATGGAAGAGACAATGAAACAATTACAAACACAAGAGATTTTATAGTGGTTCGGAGCTAACCCTTGCTCCTACGTCCACTCCCCAAGCTTCACTTGGGAGTTCACTATAATCCCTCGAATTACAGCCGGTTGTTTTACAAGCTCACAACCCAACTTGTTGTTTTACGAGATCACAACGAACTCAGTCAGTTTTCACAGGCTCACCGACTAGAACCACCCGATTGTTTTTTCGGGATCACAATCAAACACTTACACGTTGGTTTTACCCTCGGCTCACCAACCAACCTTAACATCCTTGATTCAATCCCCTGATTGAGTCAAGTAAGAAAAGTAGTTTGAAAAGAGTACAAGGATAGCTTCTTGAAAAGCAAATATAAGCAATATGAATAAAGAAGAGTTAGAAGCCCTCAAACAGATTTTTGGATGTGAAGTAAGGGGCTTCTTGAACTCTGCAACTCCTCTTTTGTGTGCTGAAGATTTGCTGTCAGAAGGAGAGCCTCGAATGCGAGGAAGACGTTTGGAGGATGGACTTCAATACACTTCTTCCTTCTTTCTCTTGTATTTACTCTTGAGTAGCTTTGGTAGGTGGAAATCCCTTTTGCTTTGAATGAAGTCTCTCTCTTAATGTCTATTACTGTTCACTTTGGCTATTTAAGCAATCCCCATCGAAAACTAGCCGTTAGACACACTTTTAGAGCCGTTCTGCACAATCTGCAACTCCTGACACAGTGTCCGTTGGGATTGGAGTCGACTCGCTCGATCTAGAGTCGACTCGCCTGTTGCTGGAGTCGACTCATGCTTTACTGGAGACGACTCGCCCACTGTTCAAAATTTGAAATAAAGTGCTGTCCCGTTCTGGAGTCGACTCGGCCAAACTTGGAGTCGACTCGCCAATATCCGGAAATGACTCTGCCTTCTAGAGACGACTCATTTTTAGGAATCCAAAGGTCTTTCTTTCGGATTTACTTCCTCGAGTCGACTCGGATTCTCTTGGAGTCGACTCGGCTCTCAGAGCCTGAATACTGATATTCTGTCTTTGGAGTTGAACTGCCTCGGAGTCGACTCGGACTTTGCTGGAGTCGACTCGGCTCTCAGACACCGAAGTTGGCTTTCTGACTTTTAGTCTTGCATTCCTCTGAGAGTCGACTCTTGCCTTTTTTGGAGTCGACTCGCCAACCGTTGGAGTCGACTCGAGTTCTTCTGGAGTCGACTCGGCTCTCAGAGTCCAAAAACAACTTCTCTGTCTTTCTGTCTGTTACTCCTTGGAGTCAACTCGAAACTATCGGGGGTCGACTCGGCAAGCATCGGAGTCGACTCGAATTCTTCAAGAGTCGACTCGGTGACAGGGTCTGAGATTCATCTTTTTGTCCTGCTGTCTGTTCTCAGTCGGAGTCGACTCGTAGTGTACCGGAGTCGACTCGAGCATGTGCCAGAACATCTGAAACACTTGGAGTCGACTCGAAATCCTCTGGAGTCGACTCGAGTTTCAGCCTTTGACTTAAGTTGTTTTCCACATGCACTCAAAAGAGGATTCTTACAAATTTTGCCTGATATACTCGATTGAATTCATTAGTATAACATAAAATATACTCAATGGCTTTGTGCTCATCAAAATTAAATAGGGTTATAATCAATCACTCCACAATCTCTCCCTTTTTGATGATGACAAAACATTGAATATCTTTGAAGTGAATTGCTCAAACATTCAGTAAAAGTTTTGAAATGAATTCAAATGTCTGGTTATTTTAATCTATCCAGAATTGAAAGGTATGGATCAATAAATCCTGAAATTAAGGCTCCCCTTTTCATTTGGAATTATATAAGCCTTTATATCATGCAATCAATTGTTTGGCTTATATGAAGTTAATGATTTCGCTTTCTTAAGATTTCAGATTCTCCCC